>NW_026542615.1:1800000-1958995 GCF_028750875.1 Macrosteles quadrilineatus
TCTATTTTAATTCAGGCTTCTTTAGTTGTTTACTGTCATCACTTATCACCTACACAACTTTACTGTATCCGATTTATTGAACTTTTTAGAATGTTAAATTTTAACTATTTTAAGCTACGTTTGTTTAGGTTCTTTGATTAAGTACGTTTTCACATAATGAAGTTTATGTATGTTTATTTTATAAATCCTTACACACATTATTACGGTGCCTTTTCGTTAAATTACGTGTTTTTCACACTATCTGTAAGTTATATACAGGGTTTTTTTACTTGCATCTTTATTTATGTAAAAACCGCAATAGATAGAAATATGCAGTTTGCGGGAATCATCTATTGACGTATGAGTTTTTATCTATTGCGGTTTTCACATAAATAAAGATGCAAGTTTATAAAAAACACCCTGTATCATCGTGTAAAAACAATGACAATATATTTATTGCCGGGAAATAAATTTAACAAATTGCATGGCATCTATCAACTGTAAATATAAGTAGTCAGTCATTCTTTACATTAGTGACTCACAAATAATAAAAAAATCAGTACATTTTAACTGATTTATTTAAATGCATTTTAATATTTTATTTAAGTTTAATTAATTTATTGTTAGCTAAAATAGTTGATGAGTGGGAGTTGTCAATGCGCCTGAACTGCTTCCAATGTACTAAATTGAAATATTATCGGAAACCATAAGGAACTCAGTTTCGAAAGAAATATTTTAAACAAAGCTAGGGTATAAAATGAAGCTATAGTAGAACAATGTTCTATGGTAGATACTAAAGGTTTAAAATCACAAAACAAGATATTCTGTTGTAACCGAATTCCCAACTCCATTGATCAAAAGGGTGAAGCCCTTGGAAGCGCAAAATCAATGGTGGGATTCCGGCACAATATTGCTGAGGCGGAGGACCAACAATGACAACACAAGAGCTGGCTGGACACAAATATAAATTTATTCATTTCAATATATATAAATACAACAATAATTAACAATAAACATTAGGCATTGCCCTAGCCAAGATAATAATTAAAGCTTTATTATATTAAAAGATTTCTTTAATAAAAACAATTTAATTTAAAATTAGAAATGCTATATTTAGGTTAGGCCTGAAATTGCCATAAGGCGAAAACATTTAAATGTACTATTTCAAACAAATTTAACTTCAGTTAGGTTAGGTGGCCACCTTATAAAAACATTTTAAAACATTTAAAAGAAATAACTTTAGCCCTAGGCCTACATTTAAAATAAATAATTTTTACATTTACAAACATGAAAACATTTACACTATCAACAAATGTGGTCGCCTCGCAAAAATATATTCCAACAATATATTCCAAGCGGTAAAATAACCGTCAAGGGAGAAAAAAAATTTTACCCTCAATCAAGGGGTGTGAAACAGAATTAAAAGAAAGAATTGAAAATTTGAATAAAAGTTAAAGTTAAATTAAATTTAGAGAATGAAAGCCTAATTAATAAAATTGCAGGTAAAAAGATTACAAGTTTTATTTTATAAGTTAAATGAAAACGTTGATGTGGAGTTAGATTTCTTCAGGTGGATGAGACTCTCCAAAAGGGCTGGACTGACCTGACCGTAAACCTTGTTGAAATCCAGGAAGCAGAAGTAGAGTACAGGATGGCCGCTCCCCAGACATGGCAGTACGGCATTAGGCCGGAGTGGGCGTAGGCCTAGATGTGTAGGTAATTCCATCAGCGGGTACCGCAGTGGCAGTGCGAGGACTGGCAGTGGCACGGCGCAGTCCCATCAGTCTCAGTCCCACCGGAGAATGCTCATAAAGGTGCAGGTTCTAGCATTCTAAAGGTGGCAGGCCGCAGGTGGAGTCACCGACCCCGTGGTTGAAAACCTCTTAGCCAAAGTACGTCATGTTGACGGGAAATGAAACGGATCTATGAAATCCAAACTGCAAGGTTCACAAAAAGAAAACTTTTCCAGATGAGGACCCCGCATTAGGGACAATCTCGAACCCAAAATCTGAGAAACGGGAGACACAAATGTCACCCGACAAACGTCCGGCAGACGCAGCCAGTAGGTGCCAACCACGCAACAAATTAAACAGTGCCGTTGAGCGTTGAGCACATACACACGGCACACTGTTAGGACTTCGAGGCGGTAAAAAGGGGTGTTTCCTTACAACTTTTTATTATTGTAAGGAAAATTGTCAGGTTTTTTCCTCATCCAAAATATATGTGTCTAAGCTTTAATAAGATAAGTTAAAATCATTTAAGCTTTCGGGGTCGCAGAATAAGGAGGGTAAACCGTCAAAGACATGTCGATGAGGAGACATGGTAGAGAGTTCTTTTATATCAGAATCATGAGAAGTTGAACAAACTATTGAAATGGAGGTGTCTAAATTTTTTGGTTGGTTTATGCTCCCAATATAATAAGCAAAGATAATTTTGTTTTTATTAGATTTGTGTCAATAAAAAAACACGATTTTTAGACTGTGCAATTACATTTTCCTACAGTTACCTAACAATGTACATGTTCTCTCACTGATTTGAGAAAGCAAAGTGGCCAATTCGCTCATCAGTGAGACAATGTTAACATTGTCTCACTCTAATTACTTTGTCTCACTCCAGATTTGCAACGTGAAGGCACGAAATAGTGAGCGCGTAACATGCAGGCAACGTCGTGTGCGCGCGAAGTACGTTGGCAGCACTGGCTGTAAATCAGCTGGTCAACTGTTGTACTGTTGTATTTGACACTTCACATTAAATGTTATATTAAAAGTTCACTTCTGTGTAAAAATAGGTTATGTTTGAAGAAACATAAGACCAATTTATTTGTTTTATGGTAACTGTAGGAAAAGTATAATGTGCAACTCGAGTTCAAAGTACAATTGCCTCACTCGAGAAACCATTCCTCACTCGCCTACGGCTCGTGAGTAAGGATTTCTCTCGAGTGAGTCAATTGTTCACTTTTCTCACTAGTTGCACAAATAATTATTCAATTAAACTAATTTGATTTTAACATACCTCTGTTAAATAATCATTGTTATAAAATAGCTACAAATACTCTTCACATATGCAATTTATTGTTAGAGTCGTGTTTACCGACAATGTTTGTGAGCAATAATCACGTTATCCAATATATAACCGCAACATATGTGATAATGAGATCATGGCTGTTAAACAGTTAGAGTTGTGTTGTTGCTCTATCTTGCCATGGTTAGATCTGATTTATTTACTTTCATTGTAATGATCCCTGCAAATATTATTCTTTAAAGCTAATATGAATGTACACTGTAAAAGTATACCAAAATACTAGGATTTAAAAATCAAAATAAACTGAATCCTTTTAATTGCAAATTTGTAATTTTCTTTCACAGTCTTTACATTTAATACACCGATATCTGAAATGTTTAATGAATATTGTCGTGTGTGTTCCAAAAGTTATTATTAAATCATACATAAGTTTATTAGTTCCTTCTTATAAGTTTAACAATACATATTAGCATATATGGCTTAAATTTATAAAAAATACTAGCAGAGTACCCGTCCTTCGTACGGGGTTGGCTTATAAGTATCAAATGCTTATAGCAGTTATGAGTGAGGACATGGTTTAAGAAATTTCGGTTCTTTTTGAAGTTCGTTCGCTACGCTCACTCACCTTTAGGTTGGAGCTCGTTCGCTGCGCTCACTTTCCTTCAGGTTAGCTCGTTCGCTACGCTCACTTGCCTTCAGGTTAGCTCGTTCGCTACGCTCACTCGCCTCCAGGTTGAAGTTCGTTCGCTACGTTCACTCACCTTTTGCTGTTGTCACAAATGTAAAAGAAATAATAGTGCTAGTGCTGAACCCTGTTGGTAATCCTTGTAACTTTTAATGCTATTGAACATCATAGAACAGAACCAACTTGTTTAATTGAAACAGCTGTTAAGATTCATTAATTCCATTTCTCATAAGGTTAACATGGGAAACTCCAGAGCCACTGGGGCGGAGCCCCGAAGGATTTTTTGGGATAAAAATATGCCTATATGTTAATCGGGAATGTGAGCTATCATCATGCCAAATTTCAGCCCGATCCGACCAGTAGTTTTTGAGATTAGCTCATACAAACACACACACAGACACCACCTCTTCTTTATAATAGTATATAGATAGATAGATAGATATCATGATTTTAAATTAATGAAATAGTTTTTAATTCTTACCTATGAAGAATGGGCCAGTTTCTTCCATAGTCAGTTTATATTATATTTAGATTCATTGTCATTTTATATGTATAGATATTTTATACGTAGTAAATTTAAATAGTTTAGACATAAGATCGTAGACATAAGAACTTTTTCTGGAATTGAATATTCTATGATTCAATTCTAAACCAATTAAAATTAGTCAATATAAATGTAATATTTTGATAGAGTACATTATTGTAGAGTGAAGCAAATAATGACATTAACTACAGTTTATTTAATTTTACCTTATGGTTGTGAGTGTATCGTGTAGTGCATCACTACCTTTTTCCTACGATAATATTTCAGTTAAATCTTAGTTGGTTGGTTTACTATATTATTTAATTTGAGACGGATTATAAGTATTAAGATTCAGTGTTGGTTGCAAATGATGACTAAATTGAATTTTTTTTAACTTTTATATACAAGTAATATTAGAATATTACGTATTTACCACAGTGAATGCCTATAATGAAAAAAAAGATATATTTAGTTTAATTGACCTATATTGTAAAATAAACCCCTTGATCTTCTTTAATGACAATTTATGGGCTGTCCATCTCCACAGTATATTAATATGAGCAGATTTAGAGAAACTCGGTTTACATAAGACTCTTAAGTGATAGAATTTAGTTATTCCGTTGAAGAATTATGAAATCGGAGGGGCCAACATTTGATCCTCTACTTTTATTCAAAACTTAATACATAATTTATACTTGTATTCCTAGTGTACAACCAAAAGATTTATTGCCGATGTAATATTGATTAAAAGGTAAAAATAAAAAAATACAGTATCCTGGGTGTTATTATTGATCTGGATAACCTCTGAAGACCATAACAGTGTTTTCCTCAATAATCGTGATATCCACATAATATATTCTTATACATTACAACGTATAAGGTAATATTAAAGATTTTATTAATACAAGATTAAGATTATATTATATTTAAGTCTGAACAAACATTAAAATATGTAAGGAGAGTGGAGCAACATCATGAAGACTTCATTGATTATATGTCACCTACAACCTTTACTAGTACCCTAAGCTCACATGTCAGTTTACATTAAGACGAAAGGGTCATCTTTTACGACCGGTCTAAGATTACTTTTAGTGCTAATTATAATTATAAGCCTAAGATTATCACTCTTACTCTTATCTAGGAGCCTAGAGTCTTTGGTATCTCTTATTTATTCATAGAATTTCGAGGCCATCTGCCATCATCATCCATTGCCAAAAAAACCTAGGATTGCCAGTCGCTTTCATCCATTCTGTTGCGAAAGTATTTCATATGAATAAAGTCCTATTATTAGCTTGTTTGATGATAGGATGCACACGAGTCACCTATAGAGAATGCCTAATACACCAAGGGTAAGTATTAAATGAGCCCTAACATATCCTCTTAATGATGACATTTATTGAGATATTATCTACAGACTGACTATCAACAGAATTCGCAATGTAATTGCTAAATTTAGAAACTGATTTCATTTTTGCGACCAACCTAAACCAGCCATAGGTGGGGTGAAATAAAAATATATAAAACAACAAAACCATTTTTCTCCATTAAAAATTACAATCATCTTTATTCATAATTTGCATAAATACCTTTTTACGAAATATGCATGAATCTTTAATTAAGATATCCCTATAAGGCAGTTGAGGCTATACAGGGTGAGTTTCTACTGACCGTGTTAACTTCGCCAGTGGGTTCTACTCACTAAAATGAACAAAAAAGTTCCTATAAACCCATGTCCGATTTTCGACCGTTTGGCTGTTTTGGGGGATTTTGTGTTTTTCTTATTTTATTAGACTTTGCTCCACAATTTATGTAATAAAAACTTAACCAATTACTTTAGAGTTATAGTTAAAATCATTGGAAAGAACATTAAATTTGCTATAAATCAAAGGTTTCATTCAACAATTATACCATTACATAGTCCACGTTATAACCAAAATAAAGTAAAAATGTCATTAAATTAATTAATTACGATAATTTTCATGGGCCTCCTTTGATACATAAACCTGCATTTATGCAATGTTGAAATGCATAAAAAACTTGGCATTTTAATAATCTTTCAAATGATATGCTATTCAATACTATTATTGATATAAACCAGTGAGAAATTACTAATAAACTACAATAAAACACGGTTTACAGATTTTGTTTTTGCACAGTTTTACTGTTAATAATAATTACTGTATACTCCATGATGTATTTTATTGAACTATCTGATAAAATTTGTACATTATTTTAACTTTTAAATATTTATTAAAATTATCTGAATTAATAAAATGTATAAACTCAAGGTTTTTCACATTTTCAAAGATGTAGTGTGTTTGATTCTTAAATGCTGTGTAATTAGTTTTACCTTGTGCTTGATCAAGTCAGCTTTTATTGATTTGTCATCTATAGCTAGATAACTCAGCTGCTTGAACATACCTTGTTGAGTAATTTGCTGTTTTAACTTTCCAAGTCAATTAAGAGTTTTTCAACATTTATTAAAATATGGAGCCTTTTACCAATCAAGATTATGCCAACATGATGAATACAGTAATTATTATTAACAGTAAAACTGTGCAAAAACAAAATCTGTAAACCGTGTTTTATTGTAGTTTATTAGTAATTTCTCACTGGTTTATATCAATAATAGTATTGAATAGCATATCATTTGAAAGATTATTAAAATGCCAAGTTTTTTATGCATTTCAACATTGCATAAATGCAGGTTTATGTATCAAAGGAGGTACAATATGTAACATTTGCTACAAAATCAAGGCTACATGAAAAAATATTTCATTACATACATCGGTTCCTAGCCGAATTAAAGTAAAAAATATCGTATAATAGTTATTTTGTTTAAGTTTTAAGACCCCCTTTTCTTACTTTATTCTGGTGCCACGCAATGTCCAACTAGATAAAAAAACTTCCACATTTAATAAGCTTTAAATTGATATGCAATTTTAAATTGTTGTTGGTAGAATTGACAGAAAAACTACCATCAAACTAAAATAAAACACGGTTTACCGATTTGGTTTTAGCAAGGTAACAAAACTACTAATATTAAACTCACTGATTTACACATTAGTCCAGGCGCTAAACGGGTTGAGTATGCACTGAAAGTCTGACAAAATTTGACTTTTGATTATTGTTGGGGACATCTAGTAGATGAAAAAAATCGATGATGTCGCATTTCTAGGGTGGTCACAACTCGGGGGGGAGGGGGGGAAGTTGCGTGGGTCATCGGTTTACGTTTCCGCGTCTAACTCACAAACGGTTAATGATAGAAAGGTGAATTAAACGTCTATCTACGCCTAAAGATATTGTCTTTTAAAAAGGTTATTACAACCTTTCTTCTATCTCTTATACTTTAGGCGCTAATCAACATTTATTGCAAAAAATAAAATTTAAAAATACTTTAAAATGAAATATCGGAAATATTGCGCTTGTTTAGGGCATGTTACAAACTATTTATGGTTAGAAAAACTAACAAGTAGTACAACAACACCAAGTTTAAAGAAATCCGTGCAAAAACAACAGAGCTACGTTGATTTCAGTAAGAGTAAACGTGGGAAATTCGTAGTAGTATCGAGGCGCGCATGGGTGGTACACGTAGCCCACAGTCAATACTGTATAGGTTTGATGTTGTAAGTAACTATGGGAAAGCTGAATTTTTCTATGCTGTTAGACCATGTTGAGATTATTATTTTCCCGAAAGTCAACACTCCTCCCCCCTTGTGCTTTCCTCTAACCCCCCTTTTTAGATAAATTTAAAGCCTCTCAGCAATTAAGCTATAACTTTAAAACGGGTAAGGATAATAATGCAATATTTTATTAATCATTTTGCGTTACGATAATCTACAAAAAGAATTATTAGATGAATAAATATTAAAAAAGAATTATTATAGATTTCTGAAGAAGAAGAAGAAGAAAATGTGTTCATTGTAATAAAATATCAATAAAGTGTTTTTTTATTTAAATGCAAGGAACAATGGTCAAAGACCGTCTGTTTTGTATTAGACACACTGATTTTAAAATATTTTAAAACAGTTTAAAAAAATTCCATGAATCACATACAATTATTCATAAAATAAACTGATTTCCACTACAGAACATACACAAATAGCACTACATACTAATAGATCAGATATCAATTGAATGAATAATAAAATTTAAATGTAGCCTACTGAGAATCTGAATTTTTCCTACAAACAGTTAATAATTCATAAAACAAACCTGTTACTTTTATAATTTACTTTGATAGATACTTAACAAACAATATTTTATAAACTTTTTAAATTACATAGATTTTTCCAATTTTTGTATTGATATCTCAATTCTTAAATTTAATAATTATACTCCATTATCAATTCCCACATTTTACTCCACGCCTCTTTAAGATAATTTCCAAGTGCCCGCCAATCTTTGCTATTTAAAAATTCAAAAAAACTCATATTCATTTAAATATAACTTGTTAGACCAAAATTGACGTATCTTTTTTTAAATTGGACACTCTGCTATAAAAGGGTACACGTTTCATTCCGGTTGAGATTACATATTGAACATACATAAATTTTATTTTCCATATAGAGTTAACTTTTTATTAGACGACCCCTTTTATTTGTAAAAAATGTTTTTAGGGATGGTTACGAATAAAAAATATATATCCACCATTTTCCAATATGGCCAACAACTTTGTTATTTCTTATGGAATACGCTGTATTTTAGTATTCTTTTAGAATTTAAAAGCAATTTTTTTATTCGTGACATTTTTTCTCTAAACCTACCCCATTTAGGAGTTACAGCGTGTTATATCTAAAAGAAAGGCTTGTGGTGTACATTCGGCATCGTGTAGCTCATAAACGAGTAAGTTGAGAGAGAAAGTGCAAAGAATAAATAAGTCACATATAAGTCCTCGTTCAAAAAAATATATAAAATACGTTAAAAAAATACTGATTTTGTTGTTTTAAAAATGGCCACCATTTTCAAAAATGTTAGACTTACTTTGATGTGCTAGCTTACTTTGATATTGGAACAATTTATTTTATGGTTTTTGTTAATGTAGATGTGATTTGAAAACTTGTTTATTCTTTGTATTTCCGCTCATAAACTTACTCGTTTATGAGCTACAGGATACAGGATGTACTCACAAACCATTTCTTTTTCGACGTAACTCCTAAACAAGTAGCTTTAGAAAAAAATGTCAAGATCTCATAATAAAAAAAGTTATCTATTGGTTCACTTTAGGTGAGACCCCCTGTATAATAAAATGAGGCTCTGGCGTACAGCAGCAAATGCACGATATTCATTCATATGTATCCACTACAGTCTGTATATGTACTGAATGAGCTACATAACGTTAATATAATCTATATAAAGCGGCAAATTCAAATACAAAAACCATAATATACGTAATTTTTTTCATTGTTGCGGTGCACAAAAAGCCAGAGTCCTGTAAAATCAATATACTGTACCCATCTATAACATCTATGTATACTGTATCTATAACCACTATATGCAAACAAACTGTTAATAACTATGTATCATTTTAAAATGTAAACTATGCACCCCAAATTTTGTATCAAACATTTTGTTGTGCGACCTCGTATAAAAAATCTACAAAGAAAAGTTTCATAAATTAATCCGTAAAAAATATTTTTTTATGTTTATGATATTTTTTAACTATGAATATTTAGGATACCATCCCATGGTAAATACACTTTTTGTAGAATATAGTAACGCAAAATGATTAATAAAATATTGCGTTATTATCCTTACCCGTTTTTAAGTTATAGCTTAATTTCTAAGAGACTGTAAATTTATCTAAAGGGGGGGGGTAGAGGAAAGCACAAAGGGGTAGGAGTGGGGACTTTTGGGAAAATGCTCATCTCAACATGGTCTAACAGCATAGAAAAATTCAGCTTTCCCATAGTTACTTACAACATCAAACCTATATTGACTGTGGGCTACGTGTACCACCCATGCGCGCCTCGATACTACTACGAATTTCCCACGTTTACTCTTACTGAAATCAACGTAGCTCTGTTGTTTTTGCACGGATTTCTTTAAACTTGGTGTTGTTGTACTACTTGTTAGTTTTTCTAACCATAAATAGTTTGTAACATGCCCTAAACAAGCGCAATATTTCCGATATTTCATTTTAAAGTATTTTTAAATTTTATTTTTTGCAATAAATGTTGATTAGCGCCTAAAGTATAAGAGATAGAAGAAAGGTTGTAATAACCTTTTTAAAAGACAATATCTTTAGGTGTGGATAGACGCTTAATTCACCTTTCTATCATTAACCGTTTGTGAGTTAGACGCGGAAACGTAAACCGATGACCCACGCAACTTCCCCCCCTCCCCCCCGAGTTGTGACCACCCTAGAAATGCGACATCATCGATTTTTTTCATCTACTAGATGTCCCCAACAATAATCAAAAGTCAAATTTTGTCAGACTTTCAGTGCATACTCAACCCGTTTAGCGCCTGGACTACATGTCTTGGTTCAAATCGAACTAGTTCAAATCAGCTGATTCAATTGTAATGATTTGTAAACAAGTCTAAATCAGCTATAGTAAATAACGTTATTTGGTTTCCTAGTCAGATTAAAACGCTTGTTTGTTATTTTTCACGTTATGGATCCTTTTACAAGTTCAGAATATGCTGATATGCATTATGTTTATGGTTTTTGTTCCGGAAATGCGTCTGAAAGTGTTCGCGAGTACATTCGACGCTTTCCAGACAGGAGGATTCCTGATCGAAAAGCATTTATTCGCGTCCACCCACCAACGGCCGCTTAGTTGGAAACTTTATGAAAGATGTCGGATTGGAAGAGGCTGTCTTAGAATGGGTAAGTGAAGATCCAAGGATAAGTACGAGGACATTAGCCCGTGAGTTTGGGGTACCTCGAACATTTGTGTCAAAACTATTACGAAAAGGGGGTTGCACCCATTTCATTTCACGCGCGTCCAGAAACTCGAGCCGAGAGATCCACCTCAGAGGCTCTAGTTTTGTCAGTGGATTCGGCAACATGACCACAGGGATTTCCTAAAAACAATTTTATGGACTGATGAATGTACGTTTACGAGAGATGGAGTCTTTAATTTCCATGAGCATCACTAGGCTGACGATAATCCGCACCTCGTACGTGAATCTAGGAGTCAGTCACGATTCAAGGTAAATGTGTGGGCTGGACTGATAGGAAATCGAGTGATTGGACCATATCTTGACCTTCCTCCAACACTGAATGGAGTTGACTACTTACAGTTCCTAACTGAAATCCTACCAGAACTCCTGCAGGACATTCCATTGAATTTGCGGGATCGCATTGTGTACCAAGCTGATGGCGCACCCCCACACTTCAATCTCAATGTACGTGACTATTTAAGCAACAACTTCCGCTTGTGGATAGGAAGAGGTGGAACCGTTGCCTGGCCTCCTCGTTCACCATACCTCAATCCATCGGATTATTACTTTTGGGGGTATCTTAAACAAGAGGTTTATCGGACGCCAGTGGAATCAGCTGTAGAAGTGAGAAACCGAATTGTCACAGCTACTGCACGACTACGCAATACGGTAAACTTGAATGCTACTGTTAGAGAGTTGAGAAAACGTGTCCGCATCTGCATCAGACAAAATGGTGGTCATTTCGAAAACTTGCTTAAGTAGCAATCAACATTGATTGTCTATTCTGAACGCTTGTAATTAATTTGTTAATGCAAAGTAACCATTGAGTTACTGTATGAAAATGTTGTGTTCATTTGCCTCGCATTATTAAAATAAGAAAACCCTTACTCGTAAACCTGGTTTTTATTTAGTTTCATAGTAGTTTTTTTGTAATTTCTACCAATAACAATTTAAAACTGCATATCAATTTAAAGCTTATTAATTGAGGAAGTTTTTTATCTACTTGGACATTGCGTGGCACCAGAATAAAGTAAGAAAAAGGGGTCTTAAAACTTAAACAAAATAACTATTATACGATATTTTTTACTTTAATTCGGCTAGGAACCGATGTGTGTAATGAAATATTTTTTCATGTAACCTTGGTTTTGTAGCAAATTTATTGCCCTTTTGAATTATTTTTTATATAAATCGCTAGAGTAATTGGTTTTATTTTTATAAAGTAAATAGTGACAGAAAGTCCAATATTTTTAGATAACACAAAATTCTCAATTAACTTACGACCAAACGGTTCGGAATCGGACTAGGGTTTATATCAACTTTTTTGTTCATTTTGATCAGTAGAATCCACTGGCGAAGTTATGGGTGTCAGTAGAAACTATATTATAATGAAGTAAATAATTGAACACTTTAAATAATTGAAAATGGAACCACCCCACTCTGAAGCTAGTACTACTATAGAAAATGAATGTTAAAAGATCATCAAACAAAAAATAAAATACATATTATGATGAGACAAAATGATTCTACTTGCTACACAACAAAACCTAAAATTTGTTGTTTGGTATTCAGAATTTATTATACTTTGTGCATATCATACCCTCTAACACCTGAACCTTTTTGAGAGCAGTATCTCTTTCGAGCAGACGAAACTTAACTGAACTAAGAGCAGTTTTAGATAGATTATGTATAAAAAATTAACACATCAAAAGACACTTAGAGTGATTCAGAAGCACAATTAGTCTTTTCCAGGTACAATTAACAGCTGACAGCAAGCCCGTTGTCACAATCTGCTGAGCAGCAGCTGAGGAGTAGAGATTAATGATGTGCGAGTCTGAGGCCCCCATTATGAAACTGAAACATTACTTTACACTTACTTAGCTAAATTACAATTCGAGTAAGCATTTATCATAATTTATAAAGAGTAAAGACGCCTCCTAAAGACACTTTCTCATCAGGACTACAATCTTTCATAATAGTTCAGAGTGCCCATCATTAAAAGTAACAATTTTTATAAATTTAAAAAACAGTTTGCTGCGTTATACCACAAAGTTCACTTTTAACATAAAGGCATACAAAAACAGTTATAGTTATGGCTATTATTGTCCTCATATAAAGTGTTTATTTAGTAATTCGACAAATAATTTAACAATAAAATGAAATGTATTAGGAAACATTTAATTTGCTTTTCCGTATTTCATGCAAGCTTGGCAATTATTACCATAAAAGATATGTTCAATATGAATAGTTTTTTTGTTATTTTAGATTTTTTACACAACGGGCGTCCATTTGTATTCACAAAATGTAATTTAAGCCCCTTTGCCTTTATTTAATACCCTACAGCCCTCGTAGGATTTAAAACCCATTATAACATTTGGTTGGACCAATTGCTTCATATAATTGAAATAATATAACCTTGTTATCGATTCCTGCCGTATGAAATAAAAATCGCCTTGAAACTAATTTATTCTTAAATGTCTTTTCCAAATGAGGTAAAGCAGCGTTTGCGCACATTAGTAATAAAAGGGGCTATTAAGATTATATCTGCTACACGCTTTTCCAAATATTCTGAAATTTACCATCCATTTACGCACACATATAACCGTAAAGATTGGTTGAGTATTATAGATAAATATTTGATTAATATGTACATTTATCAACAAAAACATATTGTAAAACAATGAATAACGTAATGTTAACGTCGGTGTGTTGCTATAAACTGTACATACTCATTGACCTTATGAGGTTTGGCTGATTTCACCGGTACTATAAACTGGGTATCCAGTGAATACATTTTAGTATATTTTAAATGGGTAAAAACAAAACAAAAATCAAAGAATAATTTTTTTTTAAGACCTAGTTACCACGGCATCTGCCATTTAGTTTTTTTTATTCTTAATTTACATTTTACAAAATATTTAAGATATCTTTATGGAATATATTTTGCAATTTTAAAAAGTCCCAAGCGATTTGCAAAAATTGTTATTGCAAAATATAAATATATTGTCAATGTGGTCTTTTTTATTTCAATACATTGTATTAACTTACTAAAAATGGCAAGTATTCGTTGAACATTTTTCAAGTAGACTTTTATTTGGCATTTAAAACTATCTAAATAACAAAATTATTCTAAAAAAGATCGATTTGAAAATAGATAAAAAATTACTAATTTTGTTTTACAAGCCAAGGCAGAAAAGGCCAAGAAGGTCGGTTGCACTTCTTTTTGCACCTAAAAATGTGTTTAGGCTACTATTCGATCTTTTTCAACTTTTTGTTGTTTGATGGATATTTTTTAATGCTAAATAAAAGCAATCTTGAAATTCTTTCACAACATTAGCCATTGTTTTAATGTTTAAGGTAAAATATTTAAAGGACCACCATTTTAAAACAAAAAATATTTTAAATTTTTGTTTTGTTTTAAACAGCATAGCAGTTCCTAAAAAGACAGGCTAAATTATATTGTTATTTAAAATAAGTTTTAAGATATGGATATATATCTCACTAACTGCGTTTTTAGAACAAATAACTTTACTTTGAAGTACCACTACAACTTGATTTTCGTTTTATTTTAACCTGTTCCATAAAAGGTTTGTACTACTCTTGGACACCAAGGGAAGCATAGATAACTTTGTTTGTTTTTGTATATTTTTTTCTCATTTGCCAAAACCAACTAACATAATTAATTTTTGATATAACTTTACAGCTTCGTCAAATGTAAAATAATTTATTGAAATATTAGCTTTGCGTGATGGAAGTGATCCAATTATCCTCGTTTATATGCTTTTGTTTCCCTTCTGTTCAACTAGATTTGCAGCTAGTTACCTATCTACGGCATACCCGTTAAGTACCAGGTACCAGCTAAGTTTTTAATTCAAAGAAATGTCATGTTTAAGAGACTGTTAGTTTATTTAAGTGTGTTTAGGCTAACACCCCTCATTCAAGCATTAAAAAGTAAAGAAGATAAATGTTTAAGGAGTAAAAGAGTCTGTTCTTAATGAATAATAAAATACCTCTCCAAGCTGAGGGAAACAGAAGTGATGCTAAAGAAGTAACTTTACTGTTTGGTCGGACAATGATTTCTAGTGAAACTTGCAGGAACACCAACCTCCGGCCTTGAATAAACAATTCCTCAATCAAAGAGTGTGAGTGGATCGATTGCATAGAGAATGATACACGTTTGTAATAAAACAACTAATTCATTTATTTAGCTATTTTTAAGAATCCATTGGTTATCGAAAATTTGTGATATAATAGTTGGTTTTATCTGTTACGGGATGTAAGTTATTGGGTTTCGTCTACATAAGCTACGATTGTTTAGTTGTTTGCATAATAAATGTTTGTTCATAGCCTGTAACAGAAACTTTTACAATACATCTATGCATTTACAACTATGCATTTAAATAATAGGCACCAGCATCTAATGCAGTATTTTGACTAAGTGCAAGATATTAGGATGCCAATGATTACTAAATTTCTCATTTATATGATTGAGATTTTCATTATTAAAGGGGAGCAATTGCTTTTCACTTTTGCAGTTCAGCCGTAAACATTGCTAGATTGTTCGTAAAATATTTACAAATCAGTTTCATGAGCAAAACACATTACTGTCACATAGGAAGTACTACTCACTATAAGTTTAAAAACTATTATTTCAACAAGAGTATTGAAAGTACTGTAATTTCTCATCTCAATTCCATAATATGATAACGTAAACTGTACCTGTACACGAATATCTCTCAGTACAAGAAGTAAGGAAAGTTTACTGAAACCCAAAATTGTTGATAGCTACTAGGAAATCATAAGTCATTTATAAATTTTAGAGTGGAAACAAACATTTTTTAATACAAAACTTAGTTCAGACTGTAGGGATTTTTTATACTTTTGCATACTATAATGCATCTCATTGAACCATTTGTTATATATTAGCGTTCAAATCGAACTTGTACATGATCACAAGTGGTGCAACTATAATATTCCATGCTAGTTTTCGATATTGAATTTATATCAAAGATGCTATCGTTTATTATATGTTGCCCTTTCTTTTGAGCTTAGTGCACCGACCAAACATTTCGTGTCATTATAATATTGTAAAAGTGAATTTGTGTCTACTTAACATTAAACAACATTTTTCAAAATTCCCAAAGGAATGTGATATTTTAGTGATGGATTTCCGGAAAAGAAGCTTTCTTACTGAGGGATCTTTAATATTAAAAAATAATAATTCTCTTCGATCCGATTGTTATTTAGCTAAGTAAGTGTAAAGTAATGTTTCAGTATCAAGGCCTCGGACTTACACATCATCATTACAATTTCCTTAGCTGCTGCTCAGGAGTTTGTGACGGATCTAGGCTCGCTATGAGATGTTAATTGTACCTGAAAAAGACTAATTGGGCTTCTAAATTACTATCAGTGTCTTCTTATTTGAAATTTCACTTGGTTAATCATTCTTCAACTGCTCAAAAGAGTAGTACATTGAGTTTCTGTTCAATCATTTTGACATGAATACAATTTAGGAAGGATATATTTACTCCAACCCATAGTTAAAGGTAGCAATAATAATAATGATGTATCCGCATACCTAAAATTGATATGACAATACAGTCAGCTCAAAGTTAAACAATTGCAATGTTTTCCGAATGTTTCTATACGTGTTTTATTGAATATGTTTTGAATGTGATACAGCTTCAGATGTGAAATATCAAACAACATAAGATTATAAGCTACGTAATATTGCATAAAATTTTTTCGTATACCTATGGTAGTAGTTTTACCCTACTAAAACTAACACACATTGGGAAATGAGTGACTTGTTAACCAGAGCAAACAAAGATACCTGTTGTAACAAACAATTCTGATATTAACTGTATCGACTATTCAAACTGTGTGGGTTTTATTATGATCCTCCATTGCAATTCCAGGAAAACTTAATAGATTCGATCCCAGCATCAATTTTAGATTTTTGCAATGAGTGTTTTGACAACTAAATATGTTCCTTGTCCAATATGAACTATACCATTCATCTGTATGGATCAGACAAAATAACATAGTTGTGTTAACATTTAGCCTTAATTTTCACCTTGTGTTTTTTTTTTGTCGTACTAATGCCCGAGATTAATACAAACGTTCGTGACGATTTCTTTTTACTGTGGTCACAGTTTGGTGAAAACTAGCATACCACAGACACAAGGTGGACATATTGTGGTAATTGTAGTATATCTACAAATTAATACAAATATCTACAAATCTATAAATATCCTTCATAAATCGTAATCTTATAACCAGTTTTACCACAATCCCTAGGGTGTGATTAAATCATAATTTTCCTTAAATTCTAAATTATAATTTGAAATTAATCATCCTGCTTTAGGTGATGATTCTTCGTTATGCTCATTGATACACAAGCTCAATTGTAATATTAGTTTACGCAACAACTGCTTCAATATAGTATTAACGACAAGAGTAGAAAATTTACTTCTTACGAGTGTCGTTAACACTATTCACGCGAGTTGCGTACCTACACTACTTTACCTACGACAGTGTTTTAATTACTAAAAATCACTACGATCACTAAGAATCACTAATAAAGTTTATGCTTTCGTTAACCTCTAATTGCCACTGACGATGATGCAACGAAACACTAATATAATTGCACCACTCAACAATTAAATTGGCCTGAACAGGTGATTAGTTGAAGTTCGAATCATTGCAATTTTACTTCTTCCCTCTCAATCCTTGATCGTCATTGGTCCGTCACCCATGTTGTTGTGAATAAAACTATGCTGTTATGTTATGTATATTCTAGGAACTGAACTGTAACGGCTACTTTAAAAAAACGGTCACAGGGGAAAACATGTAAAACCAATTTTAAGGATAACAGATGACGTATGACAGTGGCAGGTGATCCTGGGCTTGTGGTGATTGATGAAGACACGCAGGATCAATGACGTCTTCATGTTGTCGTTACTATCCTGCTGTTCTCATCCGTTCATGATAAAGTCTTAAGAATTGGATGGGTCTTGTTTAATTCTAAAATCCAGGCTGTATTTCTAGTACGAATACTAAATAAAGGAGAACAGTCTGTTCTAAAACATTTGGCGTTTTACAGTTCGTTTTTAATGTAACAAGGTCCAATAAGACATTTTAATGGGACAGACAAGAAAGACTGCAAAGTATAACTATGAAGTGCGTGCTATTTTTAGGATGCAGTATGAATTAAATTCAAAAAATTTTTTTGTAGGGGATATTTCAGAGTTCACTTATAAAACGTGATTAATATAACATGTTTATAATTGTAAAGTGGTGTATTTTAAAAATGGTTTATGTTTAATATATAGTTTTTTTATAACATGTAACATATTAATTAACCGAAAAATACATATTTCTTTAATAATACGTATAAGTTTTTTTTTCGTGTAGTTATTTTCTACAAAGCTTTGTCTGTAGTGAAGCAAGAGATGGGCCTCGACGGGTGAATTATCCTTCAACGAGATTACACAGAATTTATCACCGCAGCGATTTATACAATCCGAGACTCTTTGAATCCTGTTTTATTGTTATTGGTTTCACAGCCTACAGAGAAAATTTTATATTAATACAAACAGTTATGTATTTTTTATCAATGAATAAAAGTAGGATCTGAATATCTGTCACAAAATCCCTAATTTAAGTAATTGTGTACTACATTTGAAATTGTAACGTGATCAATTTGTGTACTTTTCAAACCATAGAAATTGACTAAAAATATTAACAGACTGGACGCTTGCTGTTGTCACCTAAGAGTAATTTATTTTTTGGTACATCGATTCATTTTTCCTTATTTAACTTTATTTTACCTATATTTATTTTCTAGCTGTACAGCACAAACCTTTAAATCAGTGAATTGGGAAACGAGTATAGTTTACAACAACAAAACGAGTGAAGCATTTAATTTGTATCACACCGTGAACATTTTTACAAAAAAAAGAAACATTTGTATAACCGAGAGTTCTATTGATCGTGAAACTTACTTACAGTACTTTGTGTTGAACTAAACGAATTTCATTATTAATAACAACTTAAAGCTTTGAGTCTCTTATCTGTCTTTTGATTAGCTACGTAGGTTAATAAAAATCTATATAAGTTAACTAATTATTTTAGCTCAATTTCTTTTGATTATCACGTTGGAGGAAGAGTGCAAGAAACACTATTGATCATCTGTCAGAGAAGTTGGTCTAGGTTCTTCGGCCCACACAATATATCTACTTGACTGACGAAGAAACAGTGGAAACGCTGATTAATTCTCTATCAGGTTTTCATTATAAAAATATAGTGACAGTGTCATCCAAAAACATAACAATGGTGTAGCTCTTTCATGTGTATTGTGAGATTAAAAAATAAGGCACTTAACCTTTTTTTACTGATTAGAAAAATATAATAAATGCTTGTCTATGAGGACAACAGAGGAAAATTGGTTTATTAACATTTCAAAGCTTAATTTTTTTTCTTTTAATTTTGTGTGTTTAATTAAAAGAAAAAATTAAATAACACAAATAAAAAACACAAGATCAATAGACAATTAGATATATAACAACCTGTAGGTACTAAAATGAAAAGGTATCATATTAGATGAAAACCATATAATATATAATTAGAACAATTATATTACTTTTTCGAAGTGACAAATATATAACAACTATGTAAAGGTTTTTATAAATATTAAGATTGTTATATTCCCCAACCTATGCATTACATGGAATCCAAAACTGAACTATGTAAATGGCAAATTAATTACAGCAAACAGTAACATTCCTGTTTACACGTTACACATACAAGTACACATTGTTCTTTAGTCAGTTTGCGAGTTGCAATGTACGTTATTTTAGTTCTATATTCGCTCGTGTTGGGGTTCTCATATAAATAAAGTTTCAAGTAGTTAGAAACAGATAAATAATCAGCAAAACTTTGACTTAAATCCAGTTAAATTTATGTTCACTATGGTTGGATTGCTTCCGAATTGCAGAAAATGAAAGTTGGGCGTTTTCAAAAAATGTATCATGTCAAAAGTATTTAAAAATTCCAACCTATTTTCTCAAAAGGATATTGAGGATGTTGAGATTTTAAAGATATCTGAAGCTGATTAAAGATGTCGAGTGGTTTCACATATGCGTAAAAAATATTAAAAATGGTTTTGGTTTTGACCCATAAAATACCTAAAAACTAACAGCATTATAATAAGAAATAGCCAAAGGACGAGTGACAAAATAATAATTGTATTTTACTAATGAAATTCTCGTAAACATTTATTTACATCTATTATACAGTAGGATGAAGTTATTAGTTATACTAAGTCCACATTAATTGACACCACATTCATTGCAGGTTTACATTAGGATACGGAGACCGGCCTTGGTTATGTTAAGTTAGATTAAATAAATATGGCCCCTGAATTTACGACCAGTGGCCGGGCCCCTGCACTATGTATATTATGACTACCTTTTCCTTGTTGGTTTTACGGGCTTCGAAATCTTATAAAGCGACTTTTCATCCATATTGTATATTTTGAACCTACATGTAAAATTACAAAGATAATAATAACTGATATTTTTTATTTGAAACCTTTACCTGGTTTACAAAAATTAATATAGCATTACTCTCGAAAACTACATTTTAATCAGTTTCTTACAACAATAATTTTTTTTAACACCAATTATTTGGTTTGTAATCGATCACATTAAAAATGTAAACCTAGATGCCCTTTTATTATAAATTGGAGGTTGTATTCCACTAAGAATCGTGTTTAATATTCCTGTACTAAGAATGTCCCTACAGTAGGACATGGACGTGTATGAAACTGACCGTAATGTTATTCTGAGGTCGGAGGAAGATACATCTCTGGGACGTGTTGAGAATATTACTCATGTCAAGACTCCGACTGGTCCACTTTCAATATGAGTCTGAAAGAAACTTTCGTATATTCTCATTTGCCTGAACCCTATTTTGCATATATTTATGTCAAATGTATTGATAAAGATCAAAGATGTTATCACATACATACATTTTTCATTTATTATTTTTTCAAGATTTGAAATAGGAATAAAAAACATTGCATTATGAACGAAGTATTTCACGGAGGAATATCATTGTGTACATCATATAACAACTAAACAATTAACATGATAAAATCGTCAACTAAGGCACATTTGTCTCAGCGTTTTTTATCTGAGAGAAGAAAAGTACAGCGGGTTGAATGAGACAGCACCACTTTATCAAGATACAACCAACTTTAAATCAACACTCACACAGTTCTTGAGATTGGAATACCTATTTGGTTGAAACATTACATCATTGAATGCAATTCAAACAGTAACAAACAGTTGATTTTATAGTCTTGCAAAGTTGTCAACTTCATACGGAAAAGGTGTATACAAAATTTATATTTATGTATCAAAACTCAATTCTGGTAACGATAATGTTCCAGAGAGCTATGAAATCTAAAAGGTATAATCTTTTAATTGTGTGATGTTGTTTGTAATTTATTACGATTAAGCAATCATAAAATAGTTCAAAAGTGATTTTGTTCATTGTTTTAGGGATACAGTATAAAGGAGGATTTTAACGCTTTTTATGTCTATAATAAAACAGTAGGCTACTTGAATATGGTGCGATTTTGATAGAAGCTTTCAAATAGTTTCGAACGATTCTTTTAAGTAACTATCTTGGGTCCGTTAACTGAAACTTTACCTGACACTTACATTGACCACGAGAAGAAGTTGGCCTTTAGTCTTATTATTTAGCTATTAGCTAATGGAGCTTAGAGCATTTAACCCCATTTTAGATTTTAAACCAACAGGGAATGTTAAAGATCTTTATTTCACATTACATTACATCACATAAGTTAATTTTATAGTATAACAAAAATTTGAATTATAATTGCACCTATATTTTTTTCAACTTCAGAAGCAAAATAATTTACCAATCTTACATGTTATACGTATTCAGTTTTTAATAACTAGATAATATTAATGAAGAAGACAATATTTTGTAAAAAATGTGTATAGCACTGGTTACAGTTTATTTTCTACAATAATTTAAATCAAAGTGGCTACCTATGTGTGACGTTGTTGAGTAATATAAGAAATATTCACCATGACACTTTTTCATTACTTATTTTGGCTAGTTTATGTATTAAAGGTGAAAAGTTTAAACTATCAAATTAAAATTGAGAAAACACCAATTTGGTGGGGGAGGATTCCGAGTGATGAACTACCAAGTCGATACAACGCCTAAACCACACTCTAACCTTTTAACGTTGAACATTGTAAAATTGATCTGTTACTGTCAAATGTTCAAATGAAAATGATTTCGTTTCTAGGAGACAGAAATAGTTGAATTTTTAGTCTCCATGGAACCAATTCTAACTAATCTTGTGTTAAAAGGTTGAATCGCCTAGTTTGAATCCAGTAGTAGGTTACTGTATTGTATTAGTTTATAATTTTTACTGGATTTTTCAACTAAACCTATAAACTATTTTTTTTATTTTTTTATGGATTTTTCATACTGTAAACTAATTGGTAAAGATAGATGTATTCTTTTACCTAACCCGCCATGTTAAACTTCCCTATCCCAAGCGTGATGTATACATCTTCCTTACTTCTCGAGTGATGTAAAGTTGAAAAAAACTCACTCGGTGATGTAATGAAACCCATTTAAATAACATTGAGTGGATAACTTAAAAAATATACCTCTATAGAGCCAACGACGTTCAACGCTAGAAATTAGCTGTGTGTTTGAATTTTATTGTTATGCTTTGAAGAATTTTCCTAACCTAGCTTTTGTTTGTAAATGAACGTTACTGTTAGAAGATGAGTGAAATTGATAATGAAGTATATTGCTCGTAACCACCTGAATATTGTCGGGTCAGGTAACATCTTGTACGTTACACGTTACGCAAGAGCGTGTTTACATCACTTCGGTGAATTATGCAACTCGCCTTCGCTCGTTGCACAAGATTCACCTGCGTGATGTAAAAACGCTCTTACTACACTTGTAATGTAAATAGCTATTACATACCTTGCTTGGATTGTTGTGATATTTTCTTAGCCTGCAAATGATAAGTTTAAAAGTTGAATTTTAGACTTGATACTGGAATTATTTACCGAAACATTTTTTAAATTCAACAAAGAGTGTTGCATAATCTCAGGTTGGTGGATTAATAAATAGGTTATACCTCTTAATAGTTACCATTGGCTATACGGGCTATTTAACAACTGTTAAGGAGCGTGTCTGCCTTAGTTATACAAGATCCTACCACATCCTACACTCATCTCCATACTTGGATTAAAATACCTACATTCATATAGTCACCATTTCAGAATAAAGTACCGATTAAAACTAAACTGACAACCTGTATATCTATATATTAATAGGCAAGCATGTTTCTTTAAAACCTTTTTTTAATCGCATGTACATCGCGGGGACCTTCTACGCATACTGTTGGATAGATATTTTCCCGTAGATGAACAGAATGAATTTATGAATTAAAATAGGCTCTGAACTAGGCTCTGATCCAGAAACTCTTATACACTCAAGAGATTATAAAACCAATGATTACAAAATTTCTGCTTTATCCGATTGAGATTTTTATTATTCAAGAGGCAGAAAATTGCTTTCCGCTGTTGCAGTTCAACCGTGAAACATTGTTTGGCTGTTTGTAAAACATTTGTACATTCATCAGTTTCATTATACTGTACAATACATACGACTGTCAGATGTAGGAAGTACTAGGTCTATCGACTCAAATTTAAATTTATAAATTATTGATGCAAAATGAGTTCTCAAAGTACTTGTGCACTTTATTTCATAATAATTAAGGAGTCGATAACTCCACACATAGGTTTAACTAGTTAAATAAAAGAACAAATGCATTTTTTTTATTCGACACTGGATATGTTGATCGACATTATAGCCACGACAACTAAATCAAATCTGAACAGTTCGTTGTGGATTAAGAATAATTTTTGTATCTATATCTTGTCTAATTAGAAACATATTTATGCGTAATCTAAAAGAATTTGTAAACATACAGAATAATAACAGGATTAGTCGTTTTAATTTTTTTTTTACCTGCGATAAATGAAACAAACAAAAATGATCAACCACTAAACAACCATTATGTCAGACTAGAGTGACATAGACGCTACTGAGACACTGTGATTAATACAGACACCGTGAGAAATGTTTTGTAGGCTTCAGTTTCAATACTGAAACATTACTTTGCACTTACTTAGCGAAATTAAAATGTTCCCAATCAGAAAATATTAGCTGCGATATGGGCCTAGTAATTTTTACTGTAAGTTATTTTTTTTCCAAAATATTACCGTTAAAACATATAAGATATATCGGATTTTATTTATATTTATAAGCATAATTTATAATCAGTACTCAATAATATGCATGCATAATATTGTCGTTTTTTCTGGTTTGAATTTAAATATCCCTCAGTATCAAATCAAAAAAAATAAAATTTACACGTACATTTTATTTCTGGAACCTGCTATCTTTGATGTTCGATAGAATTAAACCTCTTCCTTTGAGACACTATTGTCCTTTTAGATGCATAAGCATCATACATGGCTGAACCTAAAATATTTAATAACTACTACTCAGTATTGGAAGTCTTATCAGAAGCTAACTTGTGAATTATAAAGAGAAAAATTTAATGTTATTACTGATTCAGCTAAAAGAGCTGAACCAATGTCATTACTGTCTCAATAACCTGCTATAATTATAAATGCAGTTTGTTTAAAAATGTGTATTCTATAAGTATATCCCTTGAACTAACTATTTTGGATTACTCTGTTGGAAGAAGAGTGCAAGAAACAATATTGATCATCTGTCTGCCTCAGAGAAGTTGGTAAAAGTTCTTCTGTCCATACAATATATCTACTTTACTGACGAAAAACAAAAATTCTTATTGATCAGTGTTTCATTATAGAAAGACAGTAATGGCGTATCCCATTAATATATCTAAATTATGCATTTTAAGATACAAATATAAATATTTTGCTTTACTGTTATAACTGAATGAAGATAATATACTTTTGATCTATGAACATATTCAAAGTTTAGGTTAGGTTGAAAGTTTATTTCTTGTAATTATTGAAAAGAAATTAAAATGCTGTGGATGTGAAACAAAAGATGAAATAAGACTGGGATATTTATTAATCGGTAGATATTAGAGGGACAAGTGACTAAACCAGATAAAAACATTGTAGGATAAAGAGTTCTCTTTTCTTTTTTAAACTGAAAAATGTACAATCGTGTCAGGCGTATTGTTAAAATACATACTGTATTGATACTACTACTACATGTGTCTTTTGCCATTCCTAACGGATGTATTGCCTGAAATTTGCCACATAGAGCTGTGTAAATGGCAAATTAATTATTGCTGTTCACACGTGACAACAACATGTGCTCTTTGTTTGTGAATCACGTTACAAGCTGTGTGTCCCCTGTATTTGGTAAGTACTTTTTTCGTAGTTATCTTGCTGAAAAAAAAAATTAAGTTGTGTGGTGAGAAACGGTTTAATAAACTTCAAAATTTGGTTTTCCCTATAGTCAAAGAGTTTAACCAAGGTCAGAAGTTTAAAAAACCACAAGGGACTAGAAATGTAATTTCTTTATATTTATTGTGTTTAGGGGTTAGCTACTCGTCTACTTTTCCAAAATAGTGACGGTGTTTAAAAAAATATATTAAATAACATATTTTGGTGATGGGTTTAATGGAAAACTGTTAGAAATATCAAAAAGTAACAAAAAGCTGAGATCAACATGATCCGAACCAGCCTATTGCAATTGCGAGTGTTAATATATGATCTATATATTAATAGGAAAGCATGTTTCTTTAAACCTTTTTTCTCAGCTCACGTGCATCACAGATAAAATCTACGCATACTGTTATTTTCCAGTAGATGTGCAGAACCTCTTTATAAATTGAAATAAACTCAAAAATAAGCACAAAAATGAATTTGAAATTTTAAAAAAATAACATAGGTCTTATGGGTTGCCGGTGACGAAATAACAACGTAATATTAAAAAAAATAGACAAATTAAATAAATTCCAATCACATGTATATTTATTAAATGTGTACTGTATGAAATGCACTGCAGACCACGTTGGCGTGTGTGCATTAATAATATTTGTTTTGTGGTATTTTCACCAGCTGTAAAGCAATCATAAAAATCAAAATGATAACATAAACAAATTGAGTTCACAGTGGTGGTGAGTCTGATTTTGCACTGAATGTGTGTTGTGTGAAATGTTCAATTATTATATACTTACTTTTTTTAGTTAAATTTCGTTAATTTTACTGTATTTTTTAATTATAAACTTGAGTGTCTTTTAAGTATAATTCTGAAATGCCTCTACGGCGAACATTAACTGGCCGGGTAGAAAGAAGAAACCGTCTCTATAATATGAGAGTGAATCGACAAGATGTAGTTATTATCCCGAGTTTGATAGATAGTTTTAGATTTGCGAAAGAGAAGTGCCTCGGGAGTTTTGTGGCTCAGACATTGGACTTGTGAATTTAGAATGCAGATTTTACTATGGGAAACATTTTCGGTCCGAAGCCACACAACGTGATTCGACGGCATTCACATCATGTTGCCACATAGGCAAAATTGTTTTACAGCCCTTGATACAAAATTCTTTTTTTTAAGACACTTTCAAAAGAAATCCCTATCACATGTTTTATTGACAGCGTGGGGTGAAAATTGAGGAGGAGGTACGGTACATTATATATTTTTTGGTCGAGTTTTCGACCATTTGACGACTTCTAGTTAGAAAACTTCTACAATATGTAAAACAGCTTATTTTTGATATTTCGAATGAAAATTAGTTGTTTACAATCAAACATTTCATTTTTATTGCCTTCTTGCTAATATCCAGAATTGTCTTGTTAGAACTATTGCACTATAGATATATAATTATTATATTGCAGTATAAATTAAATTATCGTAAAACAAACTTATAAACCTCTTTTTACATCAATCCAAACCCCTTTTCAAAAGGGTACGTGAATCAATCAACAAGTAATTAATGGATTAAATGGACACAAATTATAGGCAAAATGTTGATGTCTCCGCTTCATAAACTTGAAAATTGTCTTGTACTCTGTACCTCAGCCATTTTATGAAGATTACAACCATAAACTAATAGTAATAATTTTAGTATAAAACAAACTTCCACCTGGTTTTTACAAACATTAGGAGTTCCCAACTTCTAGGAATAACATTGTAATCAGTTGCTTATACAATATCTAATATGATCAATAAATGAATTGGTTCTTTTAATATGAAAATGCTGTAATAAATGTTATTATTTCAATGGCAGTACAAGCTTTATTCCACTTAAAAGAATGTCACCACAGTAGGACATGGACGTGTATGAAACTGACCGTAATGTTATTCTGAGGTCGGAGGAAGATACATCTCTGGGACGT
This sequence comes from Macrosteles quadrilineatus, assembly GCF_028750875.1. Classification (NCBI taxonomy): domain Eukaryota; kingdom Metazoa; phylum Arthropoda; class Insecta; order Hemiptera; family Cicadellidae; genus Macrosteles; species Macrosteles quadrilineatus. Next base: position 1,827,575 of record NW_026542615.1, read on the forward strand.
GTTGAGAATATTACTCATGTCAAGACTCCGACTAGTCTACTTTCAATATACACCAAGTCTGAAAGAAACCTACTACGTTTAAGTGTTTTTTTCCAGATTCTATGAATACATTTTTATTTTACATTTCAATGCACGAACCTAATATTCACATAAATTGACAACATAAATTATAATTTGTTTGATCCTAACAAAAATAAATTATAATTATTTCAACCTGTATAACACGTTTATTGTACAAATATTAAAATTTAACAATACAAAAATTATGGTTTTCTTTCATGAGGGACATTTTGTTTCAGTTTATTAGCCTCAGACAAGAAATGGCAGAGCGGGTGAAGTGACTGCACCGCTTTATCAACATACAACCAACTTTTAATCAATAGCCACTAGTTCTAGAGATAGGAATACGCATTCAGCTTAATTAGGAACATATCAGCAATTTACGTTATAGGGACAAGTTTTTCCTACAACTGATTTATAGTTTTTCAGTTGATTCATATAAAAGTCTATTACTCATCTTTAAAAAGTTTTATAGAATATCTACTATTTATAAATAACAGTCTATTTGATTATGTTGTTTAAAATTTATGACGATTAGGTAAACAAAATTAGTTTTCTAAATGATATTTTTGAAATTTTTTAGGAAACCAGGATCTAATAGTTATAATATTATCGTGATTATAGTGTTTTAGTGCAAAACCATAATTAAGTACGTTTATTGTGACACTCGTTCACATTGTATTATTCGTTGTACATTGTAAACTATAAGATTTTATATTAACTAGTAAAACTAAAACAAAACAGTATTTCAAAAAGGTCCGGAGTTGATCAAAGCCTAAATTGTTTCGAAGGATCCTGTTAAGTCTCCAAGGTTTCTTCACTGAAACCTTATTGACTACGACAAGAAGTTGGCCTTTAGTCTTGTTATTTAGCTATTAGCTAATGGAGCTTAGAACCTTAAACCCTCTTAGGGCTTAAGTTAATAGTCAAAATTAAGTTCCTTATATCAGAATTCATCGTTAATTATAAAACCTTACAAAATGGATACATATTACATTCAAACATTTATATTTAGTGTAACCTAGATTAGTTTATCAATGATTCAAAAATATTGAAAGTAATTTATGAATATGAATACATGTCTCATTGAAGAAACAACTATCTAAATTAAAGTTGTACATTTAGTGCAGCATAGTTGATAAAACAGGCTAACTCACATTTACAACTCATATTTTTATAACGTTATCAGTCGTTATCTGGCATCGAAAGTTTAAAATAAAAATAAAAGGAACTTCACATTTCCTGAATAAAAGCCGATATAATTCGGTATCGATGTGTGAGTTTTCGATTGTGAGCTACTAAAACACCTAATTTGTTTTGTGATTTGTAATTTTAAAGTTACAAAAACATTTTGTAAAAGAATAGTAATAGGCATATCAGGTTGTTGTTGAATATATTTAATTTTGTATTGTATAAACTGCCTTGAGACTTTAATCCACACCAAGAACATACTCTATACTGTACTGTACACTTTTCCAACTAAGCACACCATAAAGTTTCTTAGATTTGGGTATCCAATACATGGACCAGCATTTCAAATCTTCTTATACAAATAAGTTTTATAAAAAGTCGACTAAAACATCACGTAATAAGAACGTCACTCAAAACATCTGTTCTGATAACAGGTTTTATTTTTAATTGAAAAGGTAAGATCGGAGTGTTCAGTTGCAAATACTGCAGTTTCTAGTGGTCTGATTGAATAAATGTCTCATCCATGTTATACAAAACCCTTGCTGAATAAACTACGGAGCCAATGTTTGGTTAAGGAAACCCAATAGGCCTACGTTAATGATCTTTTAGCGTGTATTTGAATGATTGTTTACAGAGATTTATCCAAATTTCCTAAGCATTTAATACGGTCCGTATTAAATGGTCAATGGCTAAGGGATTAAAAAAAACATGTAGAAGAGATTTAAATTATTGTAAATATTTTTATTGTTAATAAATATAAGTAAATCGTTGAAAAGATTATAATAAGGTATTATAGGGAAAGTGGGGAAACAAGCTGCTCTAGAGATAAAATGCGTGATTTTGGTGCTCGAGTTCCCGGGTTCAAATACCACCAACCACCAATGGCTTTTACACATAACAATCTCTTCTTTAGCCTATAAATTAACCTGTACAGTGGATTCAGGCTGGTGCCTAGCGTCCTAAGATGTGAAGAAAGGACAGTGAAAATATATAAAAGAACGTTGTACAGTATTATATTACTTAAAGTGAACTATGTTTTGAAGACCCTACCAAGCAAGGTTCCAAACATATCGATCTATCCATAATGCCTAGAACTAAATTTCACAATTATATTTAAAACTAATATGTAAGTCCATTTCTTTCAAGCTACAACTCTTGATAAGTGTTTGATGGTTTCGTTACTCCTAACATGCTCTGTCCAGTGAAGTTAGTTGGCCCAAAGCTGGTCTAGCTTGTTGTAGTTTCTTCACTAAGCCACAGACTTCTATGTGACTAAGCCAAGTTAAGGCAGCGGTTGCTGTCCGCCTTACATCGGTTACAATGTCAAAGAGCTTAAGGTCGTGATTTAGTTTATCTAAATGAAATACATTAAACTAAGTTAAATATAAATACCTTGTACAGAACTTTACTCCAGCTCAAACTATTCGCACACTTTTAATACTAATCGTACTACCTTCATTTTGCCACTGGATTGCTGATTAATTTTGATACTGGTTTTTATCATACCATCTCCTGATCAGTTCAAAAAAAAGGTTAAGCCATGATTAAGGTGCAAATGACAACTAGCTATAATCAAGGAAAATATATGTTCTTGTCTTCAACATTTTATAGTTAGTTCTGGGCCAACAATTAATTAAAACTCTTCGGAAACAAACCAGCAACCTTCAATTTAGGAAGTTTAGCGTCTACGCGTTATCTATGTTAATGTCGATTCATAGTAATAGCCCAAGTACATGGCTCTCTAACTATCTCTTGGACCTATAAATTGTACAAGTAATGCAACTTCAATTTATGTGTTTTACGTTGCCTGAAACTGATATCCCAGAAAGAGAGTGACATTGATAGGTGCTATTTTACTTTTTGTACGGTTCTGGTATGAAATATAACTAGTCATGCTGTACCTAACTGAAGAAAATAGATTCACCAATACAACCTAAATAACTGTATCCTGTAGTTTGATCAACATTTTGGAAAATGTATTACAAACTTGTGTAGTTGATGTATAGTTAATGTGTATTTGAATTTTATTTAATGCCTTTTGACAACTTATGAAACATCGTTCACTTATGCAGTTATTGACAGCATGTGATTCTCAGTAGAACTTTTAATATTTAGTGCTCAGACTGCAAATTTGTGAACCTTATTTAGGTAAAGTAATTACTGTTAACTATCTGTAACCTAGCGTAAAAGAAACAATGACCATAACTGTTAGAATGAGCCTATCATTTCTAACGGAAAAGTTCCAAAGAAGCAATAACTTTGGCTTTTCACGACTTATGATCCTCTGTGAGTCTTATCTCCCTTAGCCGTTGCTTTAGTCTGTTGAGATTTCTGAACGTTATTTTTCCAATATTCCATGACAGAAGCCATTTGACTAAACGAGGCTTAACGGTTTACTATGAAGCTTAACGATTTATAATTTTGACGGTTTAAGAAATATTAGCTTAAACGAGTACACTTTCCCTCATCCATTTCAAAAAATTCCACTCATGTCAATAATTATTTCACTTTGACTTTCTAGGAAGATTCCTCTTTGACCAAAAAGGTGTCCAGTGCCATTTTATGGCTCAATTGGTCACCAAAGTTGCTTTGTGCAGACGTTTAATTATCTGGTTGCTGGAATTACGAATTTTACAATCGACTGTTTTACATAGACAAAGTTTTTTATACTGTTACACGCTTATATTTAAGCATTTAAAACTACAATTTCAGTTGGAAATCAAAATTTATTTTTTATTTTATAGTTTCCTACAAAGTTTTATTATTGAGGTTACCGCATTAACCCTACTGGACACTGGTAGTCTTCTATATGGATGTAAGGTAAAATATTATTCTTATTTTTTGTGTTTTTTTTTTCAGATTTATTAAACTTTTAATTTGCACCAAAGATGAGTACCAGCTATTAATAATACCGACCAAATCATTTAAAAAAAGGTTTTTTTTCTTTTTAGTTCAGCTCGGATTATTGTGCGCATGACAAGAGGATGCTATTCGTGAGAAGTGGAATGGACGTAGCAATATCTTAAACATCGGATCCATAGGGGCTACACTGGATCTTTCACTTATCATATAAATAACGTTTGGAACAAGATGAGTTTTAATATATATATTTCACAGTACTTTAGTTTTTAATTTACCTGTAAAAGTATTGGTAATCTGTATAGTCAGTCAAATCGGTACACATGGCTTGGAAACACTCAGCTCGACATTCAACTGTTTAAATGTTTAGAACTTGACCCCGAACTTTTACTCTTGGAAGGTCTTCATACGACGTTATATACTGATATAAAATGCGGATTTATGTAATTTGTAGTACCAGGTGAACATGAAAAACATACAACAACAATGTTTTAATATTTACTAAAAACTTAATTGACATGATGAATTTTGTTGCTGTATAATCTTTTAATAGTCAGACTTACGACACTTATCCATATGCTGTGTGATGGCTGACACATATTTTAACTGATGTTTTTATGTTTATTTTGCAGATTTTCCTCGAAAGATATTATTATAAATACATTCTCTTCTTATCTTATCTTTCTATAGTTAAATCTGAGCAAACCTTTGTAATAACTATAATTCTGTATGGATTTATAATTGTAATATGAAATAGATAACCATTCCACCATTTGTTAACAGGGTAGTATATTTTTTATGGTAAGAACCCATGAAATCGAAATCATTACCCACATTCGTCCTGCAGTATTTATTACTGAATCAAAAAATAACCTTGGCTGTAAATATTTGCTAAGGCTCAATTTATTTTACTGGTTGTAGTACTTGTCCTCGAAATATAGCAGTGCAACATTGTCTGATCTTCATAGCTAATTGATATACATAATCGGCTCTCGCTATGTGGGTCACATGGGATTTTGCATATGCCTACTGTAGGGAGTAAGCTGGGTTTAAGTCATCAAATATATAATATGTATAAAACCAGATATTTAACTTTATCTGCTTTATACACTGTTTTATATCGTCATTACAATGCTTATATTCATCAAATATTCCTATAACTATCACAGTATTTCAATTACATTTTGTGAAAGTCTTGTTACTTAATTTATATTTAGATTTGAGATACGAAAGATTGCATTGATAATATAAATACATTGATACATGAAATAGATTAGTTTGAATACATTGGTATTGTGTAGAAAATAAAATGTAATAAAACTTTACTCTCTTAGTTACATTTTTACTCTACACCTACAATGGTGTAACAATTATCCTCAGAAAAGAATATTAGCTGTTTCTAATTATACGTTTTAAATTATTATTTATTATTTACTCCCTAAAAACTTTTCAAGATTCTCGGTAATGTCTTGAGACACAACAATACCTCACAGTTGTTGCTTTAATTTTATTTACCTGCGTGTGTGTGGGTGTGTGTATGGTAGTTTTCTCTCTTATCTTTCATAATGAGCCAGTCAAACATGGCTCTATTGTAATCAAAAGACGTTGTGTTTTAATTTATTTATATATTCTTAAAGTGTCATTATTGAATAACGACATAGCTAATGTACAGTGGGTTCAAAATCAATCGATTTTAGAATTTAACTTGCTCAGCTATCAATAATTAATGGAACGTAACTTTTGGAACAATAGTATAGCGATATTACGGAGATGCGACGAGTTCTGGGTAGTTCATCAAGATCCAGCCCTGAAGCAATCAGCACCAAACTCCAGGGACTGATCTCAGGGACACCCTCCAGTAACTACCCTTGAGCCAAGAGATAGGGTTGAAATAAATGACAAGTAGACATAAATTAAATGCTATGTTCAACTGAAAACATCGTGTTAATTTTATACCAGATATTAGATTAAATGAATTTTGGTATCATCTTTAAGAATATGGATTGTATAAAATTATTTTATTCACGTACTATAAGTATAACTTATATTGGAGATATTAGCAATAAATAATAAAATGTATAACTATTATATGTTCAACAAGGCCATTAGTAGTGAGTCGGCGGCTCAGTCGGTAGCGTCGTGGAATTCAGGCTTGGGCCAGCGATGTCGTGGGTTCGGAACCTGGTCAGTGGTCACTGCAAAAAACACTTTATACCTTTGTACTGTACCGGCTCACCCCTTGCTTTGCTATAAACGATCCACGCCTGGGTGGTCGAGCAAATGCAAGGTTAAAAGAGGCCACCAATCTCTTAAAAAAAGTTATTATATTTTGGCCTTGATGAACATTTAAACTTGGTTATACATTTCATTACTATGAGTATGAGTAATATAGGTTTTTATAAGAGTTTGGAAATTTAATGCCTTGGGGACAATGAAATTATTATTTCATCCCCACAAAATATATTTATTCCATATCTCACTGAACAGTGTAAGAATATTACCATTGACAGAACTAAAATGTTTTTATAACTTTTAAAATACCCCTGCATACAGCTTTTTTGGACCTTTATGAGTGAATCCTATTATTACTACTGCAATTCGTGTTATAATAACTGTAAATGTAATTATTTTGATAAATCAATTAAACAAGCTAGTTAAACAGATGAGTCTTAAATCCAATTAATTGTCATACAAAGCACAGACATTTAATCTCTTCTAAAGGTTATGGTGATTCAATCACAGCAAACGTTTAATCAATTGGTGATATACAATCGTGGATAGAGGGCAGTAATCATGTTTGTGTTAAATCACACTGAACAATGTTTGCTCTTGCTGGCTTTGATCACAGGACAATTAGGTAATCTAGAGTCAATCACAGGCGAGTAATTAAACATATAATTGTTAGATGTATCAAAATTTCCGTACTATGCAAATCATTATCTAAAATTCCACGAAAATGAGTTGATTTTAAAATATCGTAATAATATTGACCAAATATTTCTCTACTTTGGTTGTATGTACATATTAAATCAACTCTGGACTTATTACATACATAACATGTAATAAAATTTTGAACAGAATATTACCACTATTGTTAACACTACTTTAAGATAACGATGCAAGTTTTCATTGTTGCACACCAAACTAGATTTCAATGTGCACTTTGTGTAAAAACCCGATGAAGACTACGAAAGTAAAATGTAAAAATATGCAAACTAAACAGAAAAATGTCACTTTAATTCATTCCGATATGTATTTTTCGTGATGGCATTATCGATGTTAATCTTGGTTTGTCGGCTACTCATCACATAAATAAAATTTTACACAATTTATTAAAAAATGTGGAAGTATATTTCAAGTTTACATCAAAACTCATCTTCAGCTTCTAGTAACAACATATCAATGTATCAAAATATAATAAAAAATATCAGTTTGTCGCTGGAAAATGGTTGTAATTAGGTTTCACCGAGAGAGGGATCAAGGGGATTGATTTGTTCATCTAACCTTCTGATTTGAACAATAGCTGATTATTACCTTACTGTTTTACTGGTGTTTTAAAAATAGTAATATAGTAACAGAATTATTTATTTATATCAACATGTGGTTACCTTTATATTTTTAAGCCTGTTGGCCTGTTTTTACTGCATTAACGGTATTTACAGTTTAATAACATAAAAAAATTTCAAATTTGATGCAAATTTTACATTCCTAATAATCTAAAAGAAATTCACTAAAACAAGTGAATTCCTTATTAATAATATGTATTATAATTTTTTTAGTTAAATTTTTATAGCGTTGAACTAGATCAAGTACTAGAGGTGTTCTGCAGTATAGACAACAGCAAAGAATTTCTTGGTTGGGATAAGCCAAAATGAAAACAATAATTTTGAGTTTTCTCTGACAGGTCAAGACAATTTTCTGGTCTTACAAAGATGAAGAGTCTCATCTTGAACTGCAAGGTTTGTAGGTCGGTGTAATACAGGTGAAATATTTACACAGGGCTACGGGATGGGAAATAATACACACACAAACATTTCGCACCATGTACAGTTGTGTAAATAGTTTACATGTATTACACCAATTTAATAACATTGTAAGTCAGGATTGTAACGTTTTTCATAGATTATTTTAGACTTGCAATTTTCTGTAAAATTTTGCCAAAAAAAGGGTAAAAAAAATTAAAAATTTATTATTGTGCTAAAATTTCTGGTTTACTGAAGTTAAATAAACTCCCTCCAAAAGAAATTTAATTCTAAATTTAATGGTCCCGTAAGTACTATTTTTAATATGAAATTGAATTTACTTTCTTTATTGTTTTGAGAAAATCTAAACAAAAATAATTCCTCTAATTTTGTAGGGACAAATTAGAAAGTACATAGCCTACACTTGAGCCCTGTAAATCTTTACTCATCTGGATACATACGATTTCTTCATATCACACAAAATACATTTATTTTAATGTTTTATGTTTTTATCCAAATTTTACTCAATTAAATTAAATAACTTCTTGATCCGCATTGTACGCGTGCTATTAAATTTACGGAAAGTAAATAAAAGAAACGTCTAATAACACTTAAAACATATATTCACGCTTATACTGTTAGTCACAAGACGGTAAATATACAAAAAAGATGGTAAGTGGTGATCGATTTCGATTGGACACTCCAATCATCATCATTACTGTCACATATTGTGTACCCGTTTGGGGTAACAACAAACTTCAAACTAAGAAAATATTCAAACTGCAAAAAAGAGCCATCAGATTAATCTTCAACCTAAAATATAGAGAGTCTTGTAGTTCAGTCTTTCGTACAAATTACCATAATTACCATCCTCTTGACCGATGACCATTTCTGGATAGGTCGCGTCAGTAATGATACAAATATCATAAAACTTACAAATAAAAAATACTTCAACATATAAATAAATAAATTAACTTGAGTGTCAGGCGGCATAAAAAATATTAAAAAACTAACTGGGCTTTGAAGTAATCCTCCAAGGAATAAAAACTCTGTTGGCAACACCACGACTTTAACTTCTTTTTGAACAGTTTCGGCTCCAGGTTCTTAATGTTCTCAGGCAGTCTATTAAACATCTTACAAGCCAGTAGTGGGAAACTGTCCTTCACTTTAGAAGTGCGGCATCTGGGAATAGAGATCAGGTCGTTGTTTCTCAGATTGTGACCTTGAAGCTGCCCTCTCATTTGAAAATCAGCTAAATTTTCTTTTACGTAGAGAAGGGAGCTCAACACGTAGTTCCCATAGACTGTCAGGATGCCAAGCTCTTGAAATAAAGGTTTGCAGTGTTGCCTATACTCAGCTCCTGTCATAATCCTCAAAACCATCTTCTGGTACAGAAGTACTCTCTCACATGCTGCAGAGTGCCCCCACAACAGCAGTCCATAGGAGATGTGTGTATGGAACAGGGAGTGATAGATGACGACAAGATACTGCAAAGTTACCAAATTTTTCAGTTTTCTGATCAGGGAGATTACTCTTGACAGTTTCTTGCACACAACGCTGACATGATCATTCCAAGAGAGCTTGCTGTCTAGATAGAATCCAAGCAGTTTCACTGGCTGATTTTCTACTTCAACTCCCGCGAGGGAGCAGATGAGCTGTTGAGTCTTGTCTTTGTTTAGACTTAGTTTGTTACGCTCGAACCATGTACTGGCTTTACTGAGGTCGATTTCAGCCCCCTGGAGCAGCATCTGAATGTCATTGTTGCGAGAAATTATTGTTGTGTCATCAGCAAATAAAAGGCAGTTAATATCATTTCCAAGGTCATTTATCATAACAAGAAAGGACAGGGGGCCAAGTACTGAGCCCTGTGGGACACCATGCTCAATTAGCTTTTTACTAGAGCTAACTCCCTTCACTGTGACAAATTGTTGCCTGTTCTCAAGGTAAGACCTGAGTGTAGCAAAGACTGTGCCTCTTATGCCATAATGATGGAGTTTATCTAGCAGGATTTTGTGAGAAACACAGTCAAATGCTTTACTCAAGTCGCACAGGGTGAGTGCAACCGCTTCACCACCTTCAAAAGCCTCATAGACGCAGCTCACCACATCTTTAACTGCTGTTGAAGTAGATCTTCCTGATCTGAAACCATGTTGTTTGTCTGAGAAGATAAAATTTTGTTCAAAAAAGTCTGTTAGTTGGATCTTGATTACGGTTTCGACTACTTTGCTCAGAATGGGAGTGATGGATATAGGCCTATAGCTATTTAAAAGTTGCGGGTCACCCTTTTTGTAGATTGGTACTGTCCGGGATATCTTGAGTTCATCGGGAAAAATACCTGTGGCTAAGCAATAGTTGACTACAGTAGCAAGAGGAGATGCAATGGTATCAATAATCTTAATTAATATTGTTGTAGTCATTCCATAGGCATCACTACTTCGCGAGTGCCGAAAGTTCTTTACAATTCTAGTTATTTCCTGCTGGTTAGTAGACCTCCATTTATCAAAAACTAGATTAGGTTGAGGTTGGACACTAGTGGCTGCTATACTTTCTGGAATGCCTTCAACAATCTCCTTAACAGCAGTAATAAAGAAAGAGTTTACCTGTTCAGGGCTGGCTGAGCATTCCACACTTGCCGTTTTCCTATGAGAGTTGACAAGACTCCAGGCTGCTTTGCAAGGGTTCGGGGCATTTTCAATAAATGCGATGTTGGCGGCCTTCTTCGCTGCATCTACCTTGATCCTGTAAAATCTTTTTGCGTTATGGTATAGGTCACGCAAGTTTGGTCTATCTTTACTTAGGTCACTTAAGAGCAGAGTATATGATCTTAGCCTAGTCAACTCCTCCGTGTACCATGACTTCCCTCTTGGACCAGAAGTTCCACAATTTTTTCTTGTTTTAGTAGATTGTTTCCTGTATCTCAAGGGAAATATTTCATCAAATATTGACTTAAATTGATCAAAAAAAAGGTTAAAGGGACTATTGTTATCACACAAAACAAGATTCCAGTCAACCCTAGCAAGTTCTTCAGCAAAAAATGTAATTAAATTTTCATCTACTTTCCTGTAAGAAGAGAGAGAGGCCTTATTGCTAGTCACCTGCTTTTCACATACCTGCTTACAGCTGACATCAGAGACTACAGCATCATGGTCGGCAACAACACATTTTTCTACCTTAGTTATGTGATCCCAGATGTTGAAGTTAGTTGCAACACTGTCCAGGCAGTTTCTTCCTCTAGTAGGCACTGTGTTTCCCCAGTACAATCCATGAGACCTCATAATCTCAGTAAGACTCTGTGATCTTGTGGAGTCAACATTTAATGGGGTATTAAAATCCCCGCCAATAAGGATCCAGTTGATTTTACTAGAAAGATAGTCCAAGCAATTATCAAGCAGAGCTAAAAAGTTATCAAAATCACCATTGTCCGAGTGGTACACTGACAGCACTGCCAATGAATAATCATCAAAAACTGTCCCAACAATTTCCAAATCAAAATCAACACAAAAATCATTCAAATCAAGATTATGACATTTGAGTTTTTCATGTGCGTAAATAGCAACCCCACCGTGAATGTTATTTTTCCGGCAATGGATGTTGGCAAGTTTACAGTCACCTATTCTTGAGTAAAAACTTGATTCTTCTTGAAAAAGCCAGTGCTCGTTTATGGCAAAGATATCAGGTTGAATAAAATCCATAAAACTCTCCACTAGATTAAACTTAGTTCGCAGACATTGAACGTTGAGGAAAACACACCTTAATATAGTACTATTTGCATGTGTACTGGGCTGGGTGGGTGTTGAGCTAGCCTCCCCATTGGTCAAACCTAATGGAGAGGGGACATCCCTAAAAAAGGATTTTCATTTTCTTGCTGACTTCCATCTTGACTCATCCTCTTCTTCCTCGGAAAAAGGAAATTACTTACAAAAATACCTTTAGGCCAGTTTTCCGCCTTTAGCAGTTTCACTTTGTCTGTTGAAGGCACTGAGACTTTGAATGATTTATATCCAGGGTACTTTGTCCTCAGTTCCAGACATGTGAAGCCAGCACCACAAATATTGCTAATATGGTCCTCCATTGCTTTTAAGGTTACATTACAAGCCACTCTAGACACAAATATATATGCCATTTTATCCACGGCCATCAGGTTGTCAGATGACGCAGCATTGCCAACTACAAAATTATCATTAGATTGTCCAAAATTATTTATATTACTATGTACATAGGTTGCAGATCTGAATATACTTCTAGACTTGGTGCTGGGTGTATTCATACTAGGCCTACTATTATTAACTGCTTTGACAAAGTTAAGACTATCATTAGGCTTTGACCCATTTTTACACACCGTAGGCCTACTAAGTGAAACCAAAGGACTAGGCTTAGACCTACATAATGGACCTGGTATTTTCTTAAGAGTCTCTGCAAAAGAAGGCTTGCATGGTTCAGCAATTTTAGGTGGATTACTATTTTGAGAGGGTTGAAACAAGTGTATATCATTTTCAAGCCCTTCCGAGCATGTTTTGGGCGGGATCATACTATCAGAGGTTACCTGACTACACTTACTAGGCTGACAGGTGTTTCCAATTAGACCAACTGATTCATCATTGACAGAGTTAAGAGACTCATCTGGCCCCAAGCAACGACTGATTTCCTTGGCCCGGCTTACAATTGAACCTACATCTAGGCCTAGGCCAGACTCTTTACCTTGACTAAGATGACTGGTAGGATTTACATTAGCAATCTGGTTTATATGAGATTGGTTTAACATATTTTTAAGATCTTCAAGAGCACTCAGTCTTTGGTTCACTAACAAAAAATCATTATTTAACTTTTCAATCTTGCTGGAAAATGAACTAATTGTAACTTCTAGTTCAGGTTTATTCCTGTCACCTTGCAGTGGATTGCCTCTCACAATGTGAGTTTCTAGTATTTCACTAACCTTATCCTTGCAGGTACAACAATACCACAAAATCTTGCATTGTAATGTATGTATCTTTTGATATTCATTTGCCAGAATATTTACACAAGTTATGTGAAACCATTTCTTACACAATCCATCGCATAAAAGCCATTTTTGATTTCCTTTGCCCACTTTTTCACAAACACCACACAATTCCTCCTTTCCACTAGCCGCCATGACACTTTTTTCAAATAATATGCTGACCTTCCCATCAATTTTTGCCATGATTGTATGTTATGAAAATGGAGTTTTCCGTCTGTAAATAAATAAATAAATAAATAAATTTTCCTTTTTGAATCTTTGACCTTCTTAAAAAAAATTTGACAATGTTCCATATTAGAGGGTCATCACACCACAGCTACAATATCAGGAGGAACTTTAACCTACATATTCCACTATCGCGTATCACTTTCCATAAAAACCAATCATTCTCCATGTGTATCCGTCTTTTTAATTCTCTCCCTAATACAATCAAGGGCGAACATGACTTTAAAAAAATTAAGCGTGGTCTGAGGGAATATTTAGTTGATAAGGAATTTTACAGAGTTTCTTAGTTTTAAAATTGTAAATAGTTTGTACCTTTTGAAGTTTGTATCTTTTTTTAATGGGTCTGATTTTACTTGTTTAGTTTTAGTGACTTTGCCCTGTACATTTATGTATTATTATGGCAATAAAACATTCTGATTCTGATTCAGACCCAATAGGCGAATGACAAGAATCTTAATGACGTCCCTACTTATACCCTATTGGCTACTATTGGGAAGATTAAATGTCGCACAACACCTGGTACAAAATGGCCACTCACTAGCTAAAATTGAGGATAGTCTAGATATTTTAAAGAATTGTAAGAAAGGATATGTAATGAATGCTTGGGAATAATTGTATATTTATAAGGAAGAGTGTAAAAATAGAAATAAGTTGATAAACGAACAAATACATTTTGATTCCAGTTGTACTTATATAAATTTACTGGCCGGTGCTTCCGGTAGCCAATAGGGTATAAGTAGGGACGCCATTAGGATTCTTGGCATTCGCCTATTGGGTCTGATGATGATTGGAGTGTCCAATCGAAATCGATCACCACTCACCATCTTTTAGCGAATTTCCCATATAGGGAATAAGCTATTACCGTAGTACTCATGGTAAGACCTGGACCCGGGACCGATTTACTTTTTCGTTTTGAGGTCCCTAGAGACCAAAAACACCATCCGTTTAAATTCATATATATATATATTTATATATATATATTTATATATATATATATATATTTATATATATATATATTTATATATATATATTTATATATATATATATATTTATATATGTGTCCGTTAGCGCAATAACTCGAGCAAAAATGATCCGATTTTGATGAAATTTGGTACAAACGTGTAATCCTACGTTTATTCGAACGAGTTCGCGATCCAGCATAATCGGACCATGGGAACGGGGATTTATGGGGGGTTTTATGGGGTAAAAATGGGTTTTTCCCATTTTTGACCCTAAAAACAAAACATTTTACAATTTCTTCCTAAACCGTTTTGTAGAGCTTAAAAAAAGAAATAATTTAGTATATTGAAGCGCTGTTGTATGCCTAACGGTCACAGAGAAAATTCAAAAATAGTGTAATTTAAAATTCCCATGTTATTCTTATGGAGAAAATGAAAATCGTTGTAGTTTACTTGTTTATGGATATATATTGATAAAATTTGGCAAATTTATTTATTTCATCCTATACTATTGACGTATAGTCAAAAAACACTTTTTACCTTCCCCGTAGCAGCAAACCTAAGCACTAGTTAAATATAATGTTATTTAAATAGGGAATAAATATGTCTTATTTATGGAAATATTTTAGTAAAAATGTAATCAGACAAGTTGAAATTCGCTTAGTCTGCAGGTTTGCTGCGGCGGGGGTATTTTGTATATTTACCGTCTTGTGAGTAACAGTATAAGCGTAAATATATGTTTTAAGTGTTACTATACGTTTCTTTTATTTACTTTCCGTCGATTAAATTGTATATTAAAAAAAAACTCACCTTTACAAAAGAAGATTATCTTGTTCTCTAACATCACGTTTTGAGTTTAAATGAGCGTAATAACAAGTTATAGTTTGTAACACCAGTCAAAGATCCATTTTTTTGTCTAAATTTGCTTTTCAAAAAAATTACAAAAACATTCAAAAAAAAGGATTAGACATTCTATGTCTCGTGGACCAGAGATTGTATGTTTGGGCTGAATTTCCTCAAACAGTTTGCCCAACTCCCTTAAGTCACATGCCCCACATATCTGCTGTGATTGTAGCAATGTTTTATTCAGGCTTTGTCTTTGGTCAAGCATGAAACTTCTAAGTTACTCCAGTATAAAGTCAATCTCAACTACAATTAAAGAAACAAAATGTTCATTTCGATATTCATGTGCATTTTAAGAATGCATTTTAAGTTGCTGATTTGTATTCAGTATATTGTATTGAATTATATTGACATAGCTAATGCAAATTGTATTTGTTAATTTGGCAAATAAATGACTTATTGACTTATTGATAACATTGTAGTATAGCTTCGTTTTACGTTACAATTATTACTGTTAAACGATTAAACACTATTACTATTATTTCGGTTAAATTACTATTAACTAATAACTTCCATTGTGACCATTGAGAAAGTATTAAGTAAATGATTGCATTTTATGTGTTTGCAAGAATCGTTGTGAATATTAAGGTTCACGTCGTTGAAAAACTCATACAGAGTGCTTCAATGTTTGTTAATGTGTCAATTGTGTAACCGAAGATTAAGATATTCAATTTCACGACAGATATTTTATTCCAAAGTTGTTAAAGTATTATTGTTTCTCCCTACTCGAACAGATTTTTTGTTTTTATCTTTAAAGTATGTTTAACCATCCACGACAGCCTTTGTAAATATACATCGTCCTAGCCAAAATAATTAGTCTACATACTTGATTTCAACCAACAGAACATTTATCAAGAAGGTATTAAGCTGAAAATTGGACCCAAAATGCTAATAATTGGTACAAATGTCCTTGTACAGTAACTAAATTATCCTCATTCACAGCTTTTTAGTGGAACTGTGCAAGCGATTATTCGCTCTGACTCTAATGTGTGTAGTGTTACAATAATGTTAAAAAATCTGAATACTTGCCATGAAAGATTTTACAGTATTTTATGGTTGACTGGTAATTAATATATTATAACAAAGCATTGTATTAAAACCATTAAATTTAAGCCTAAATTTCATTTGATTACACTAGAATTCTAGCTTCTAAAAACATCACATATTTAGAGTAAAAGTTTTAAAATACCAAACATTTTTCTTAAACGTCTTAAGAAAAAACTTTGGTCATTAGCAATACATATTTACCATGAATAATTGAATATATCATGTTTTTATCAAATCCATATCAATTAGAAAATATATTTAGGAGCTAATATTTCCTGAGATTTGGAGCTCATAAAACTGAACATAAATCTCAAACAAGGGTTTACATTTATTGAATCTTGGTCATTTACTTTACCTATCACGATGTTTTATCTGTAAAGAAGAAAATAATGTTTGTTGTTAACATGTTATTATTTTTTAAATATCTTACAATCCTAGTTATTCTACGAAGTTATTCTTATATATTAAGCTATTCAAGGTCAACATTTTAAATTATACATTGCATTTTTTTATGTATACTTACGACTTTAGTTCTTCATTACTTTTTCTACGAATATTCATTTCCATCATGCATTATTATTCTGCATTCAATTCACTTTTAAGTTTGCTTAGGTTTGTATCATGTAAAGTAAAGTGTTTAACTAAATACACATTTTCATTCATTTGATAATTTAGGAAGTGTGATGTGTGTGTGTGAATTCCTTTCTCCTCTATCCTCCAAACAATCCGTCTTCTAAACAAGATGTGACAAGGGATAAATTGCCTTCCTGTAGCGTTTCCGTCCAGACCGACGTCGATCAGAATATATAGACACATTCTCCTTTGATATAGTACATCACCCGAAGTATATTTAGGCAACATTAACTTGTAATGTTTATTTTACATATAGATAATACTTTTTTGTCCTAGGAAAAACGAGTCAGGGGTTGTTTTTCACATTACTTCAGGCTAGACCTAGGGGTTGCGGTAATATCAGTAAGATAAAATCCATTGGTGATTTGGTGGGATTTGAACCTGGGACCTCAGGGACCGAAGTCCCGCGTTACAATACTTAGATTACTTTACGAGTGTATCTGAATTCTCATATTTTTAGACAATAAAAGCACTTTTGAGCAAATAAATTAGCCTAAATAAAGCATTCTTTTTTTATGTAAATAAGTTAGAAGGCTTTATGTAAAAGTCTACATTAAGCTAACAATTTGTTGATGACGCTTGAAATTGTGTTTCAATGATAATTAATAAATCACGATGTAGATTTTAAAATCAACTTATTTTTATTATTATTTGAAGTATGGCCATTATTAATTAATGGTCAAAGTAGATGTTCTAAAAAACTGTTTCATAGCTTGTGGTTTTAGTACCTATCTTACATTTGAGTACAAGTTTGAATTTTTTTATTATACCTTCAGATTCCTGCAATTTCTGGATTGATGCTTGAAAAATATTTTATGTAATTGCTTACAGATAAGTATTTTAAGGACACAACAAAACAATAAAATAAAATTATTCATGTCGTACGAGTGTCTATTCACCCGATGTTTGTTCCAACTCTAGTTTCATTGAGTTCATCGTATTGATTTTGTATTAATTACAATGTCAACTTAAAATATTATTAGTAAAATATTAGGAATAGTACTATTAGTTGAGATTGAAAATTAAACCAGGAAATTATTAAACCAACCAGGTTTGTTACTCATAACTTAATGACGGATTTGTTATTGCAGCAACAGTCATGTCATGATGCAAAATAATGGAGTGGTTTTCATAGTTAATGCTCTGATTGGTTATTAAATCTAGGTTGAGTGGACATTGGCACATGTCTATCAAAATGTCAAACAATGGTTTTAACAGTGACAAATTCAAGTTTTATCTAATAACGACTCAATCATTATTATCTTTGCACCAATAGTTTCTTTTACAATACAATTGTTGAGTTATATTTTTGCTCTTTGTAGAAACTGTAAATTCTTCGACAGTTATATATATGGATTTTTGACTCCACAACAACAATGGTTAAATTACATTTTTAACCCTCATCATCCAATATTCAATGCAAAACTTGTATTTTGTATGGGTATTCACTTCCATAGTAGCCATAAAGAAACATGCGTTGAAGGCATTTTCTGGTTGAATGAAACGCTAAGCAGTAAATTCTCAGTAATCCAAAGAAGGATAATTCACCCGTCGGGGCTCTTCCTTCGCCCTTCCAAGAATAGGCGCCCTCAAAACACCAACGTGATCTGCTAGAAAGTTCTCTAACATTACTGGATTTTTATATAAACTCATAAGTTCTTTATCTTGTTGTAATCATCGGTCAAAACTGCACTGTATTACTCTTTCGATTGTGATTGTACTTATTTTTGTACACTATATTCTTGTTTGATCAACAATTTCAGTTCCTTTTTTAACAGAATAGTAACAAATAAACTCAAAATCACGATTACATAATAATAATAATAGCGACCAATGGGTCTTTTCGTGGACTCGAGGACGTGGTTCGAGAACAAGAACAGATAACTTTCTAAGAATTTTATGAAAGTTTTTAGGCTTAACTGTAAATATGCATAAAAAATTAGGTTCTATCTAGAGCTATCTTCGAAATTTATCACCACTCAAGAGAACAATTTCAGAAAGATATTGAGGCTCGCTTGGTCTTGCTATGTTTATTATACTCTTGAGGCTGCGTGAAAAATACACTGTTGTGGGTTTCTTCAATAACTCTATCATTCCAGATAAATAGGACATTTTCTTACCAAGACTTAACATGTTATCATAACGTGTGTCAATTTCAAAATGTGAATTCAAAGTGTTTAAGTACAATTAGTTAGTTGTTTTAGGAATTATTTAGGAATTTAGGGAGAAATTATTTCTGCTTAAAAATAACCAACTATCATTGGACTTGGTCAAAATACGCATGGTGTTTTTTTTATTCGATGCTATTAAGTAATGAATAATTTAAATAATTACATTCAACACATTTTAAAATTGTGTATTGCCAAGATAGAACTGTTCTCCAACATTTCTCTATAACTTCTATTTTACTATGTTATTTTCGTCATTTACCTTTGAATACAAAGACTTGAGTTGCAATAATTAATGTGGTTATTGTAAACAACCTTGACTTTATAAATTTTACAGGTAGATGTATACAATGGAAGTAGTCATGGTCATATTCAACTAACTTCATAAAATACATATTTATACTAATACAGTTTAAGAATCACATTGCTCCTAAGAGTACCAGTATGTTGTCAAGCTTAATAGACTTGATTAACAGAGCCTTGCTATCCTTGAGCCTCTAAGGGACTTCTAGAGACTAATTGAACCTGACCATTTTCTGAGTTAATCTTACCTCTCTTGTTCGTGAACTGCTTTATAATATTCATTTATAAGTGACCATTTAATTTGTGTTTTTTTTTTCATAAAAGTTCTAGTTATTTTTAGTCCATTGACTTTTTTTTAACTTTGCAGAATCTTTATCACAAGAAGTAAGAGTATTTTACCAGTTTTATCTTTTGTAAGGAAAGTGAAAACTTTTGGAACATCATAGGTCGAGTAGGCTTAGAGTTATTGTCTCTTGGGGGATCTCTTGGAGATTAGTGGGCCTTTAAATAATGCTTATTGTTTCTATTACTCTAACATTATATGGGTTTTTTAATTTAATACTTGTATTAATTACTAACTAGTGGTCGTCCTGTGGTCGAAACTCGACCAAAAATAATTAATGTACAGACTTCTCTATTTTCTCCCCAAACTGTAAAAAAAACATGTGATTGGAATTTCTTCCATTTGTTTTGATTTTCTGTTTACATTTTGTTGTTATTTCGTCACCATCATGGCAACCCATATGGTCCATGTTAATTTTTGAAGTTTTCAAAATCATTTTTTTTTCTTATTTGTTAGCCTATTTTAATTTTTAAAAGCATTCTGCTCATCTACAGGAAAATATATTTCCAACAGTATGCGTAGATTTTCCCTGCGATGCACACGAGCTGAGAAAAAAGGTTTTAAAGAAACATGCTTGCCTATTAATATACAGGGTGTTTTTTTAAAAACTTGCATCTTTATTTATGTAAAAACCGCAATAGATAGAAATATGCAGTTTGCAGTAATCATCTATTGACGTAGGGGGACCAATTGTTTTGAATTCAACGTTACATTCACATTCCCCCCCTTTCCCCCCCTGCCCCCAACTTAATTTTTTTAAATAGCAAGGTACCCCTTGTGACATATCAAATTAAAGAGCATGAAAAAAGAAAATGTTTGATGAAAAAAAAATTGAAAATCGGTTCATAAATTTGTGAGATATTCCCCCCCTTACCCCCCGGAACTTAATTTTTTTTTTTATAGCAAAGTACCCCTTGTGACATATCAAATGAAAGAGCATAAAAAAAGAAAAATTTTGGTGAAATTTATTTTTCATTTGATATGTCACAAGGGCGGGTACCTTGCTATTAAAAAAACAAGTTATGGGTAGGAGAAAAGGGGGGTGATTATCTCATAAATTCATGAGCCGATTTTAATTTTTTTTTCACCAAAAATTTTCTTTTTTCATGCTTGGTGAAAATTTTTGGTGAAAAAAAAATTAAAATCGGCTCATGAATTTATGAGATAATCACCCCCCTTTTCTCCTACCCATAACTTGTTTTTTTAATAGCAAGGTACCCGCCCTTGTGACATATCAAATGAAAAATAAATTTCACCAAAATTTTTCTTTTTTTATGCTCTTTCATTTGATATGTCACAAGGGGTACTTTGCTATTAAAAAAAAAATAAGTTCCGGGGGGGTGAGGGGGGGAATATCTCACAAATTTATGAACCGATTTTCAATTTTTTTTCATCAAACATTTTCTTTTTTTATGTTCTTTTATTTGATATGTCACAAGGGGTACCTTGCTATTTAAAAAAAAATAAGTTGGGGGCAGGGGGGAAAGGGGGGGAATGTGAATGTAACATTGAATTCAAAACAATTGGTCCCCCTACGTCAATAGATGATTCCCGCAAACTGCATATTTCTATCTATTGCGGTTTTTACATAAATAAAGATGCAAGTTTTAAAAAAAACACCCTGTATAGATAGATGCTACCAAACACTGGACTTTGCATACTTGTGCATTTTTGGCAAGTCATCGTGACAAAAAATTGAACTAAGATAATTAAGTAGGAGAATGATTTTACCCACTGTGCACATTTTTGTATTTTCTACTAAACCAATGCGTTTTCCACTAACTAGGCGTAACGGGTGTTGTTTGCATTATTTACTCTTTGGGATGCGTTGTACAAATATTAGCAACGACCACGTTTATCGTAGTTCGTAAAAAATCACAATTCATAATCAAGACCTACAAGACTATTAGGTAAACATGATAACCAAAGAAATAAATGGAACATGTTAATTGCTATTCGTATCGTTAGTGTTTTATAATTTCCTTGTGATTAAGTTACATTTGCCTATCATTTATTTATTGCATTAAAGCAAATACTTTTCATGGGAAAGGTAGAACATCCAGTAAACTGTCTTGTGATGCAGCTCACACCAATCTTCAAGATATCTTCACACATCATCTCTTGTTGAATAGAAACTTGTTCTACTGTTTAGGCGTCGGACATAAAATATCTCATTTGTCATAACCTAAGCAATGAAACCGTTGTCTGCCAGCAATGTATACCTAATTGTGCAACTTTTCGTCCATTGTAACTTTTATCTGATTAACGTGTTTGATTTAAGTAGTAGTTATTTGTTTTTCATTAAAGTATAAATGGAACAAAGCTGATCATTTGGATAAGGCAAAAGATTGTTAAAGTGTCGGTTCAAATTTCTTCGATCACCCAAAGCGTTTTAATATGTATGTGATCATTTGACATTTTGAAACAATAAAAAGATCAAAGAAAATATTTTCTGCCACAAGAACTGTATTGAAGATCCTCTTCAAAAATATGTCTACGTGATCTTTTTTATTTCAATTACAATATAGTCTGTTCATTTAGCTCGGTACAGACGTTAGGCTACACATTTTAAATGAATATTTTAAAACAGCATTTTTTTTATTTGCAAATGTTTTACCATAGTAAAAGTATGTAACTCAGTACAAAAGATGTGTACTAACAGTCATTTATGCAAACATACATACTGACAGTACAAGTTTTTTATTAACCTGCTATATTTTCCAGAAGAAGAGTCCAAAGCAAAATCATTATAAAAAACTACTCAAATTCAGTTATGATCTAATTGACACCATCAATGCTGTTTCTTTCAATTAAGTAAGTTTTTTATTTGGATGGTGTTTTTGCATTTTACCCATTATCATCAGCGTATAAGGAGTTGTAAGTCCACAATATATCTAGAACTTTTTCAATTTATTATAACGATACCCACCTCAAAAAATTGTGTGATAAATTGTAAATTATTTTTTAACATTACACGCTGCAAATCAAAAATTGGCGTTGCTTTCAACAATATATCTCATAACCCTTTGGAAATGAATCACAGGGGGTTTAGTTCAATCATATCAAGAACAGTTATTTAATACACTAATGCAGGTAACTAAGGTAAATTTCTTTAATTTACTATTTGTTATTTGTTATATCAAAGAATCAGCTTAGAGGCAAGGTTTGGGTAGTTTATCAAGATCCGACCCCCAAAGCAATCAGTCCCAAGCTCAAGGGACACACACCATTGTTGGGGTTACTGGATACACTTGGGTTGAAATACACAATTTAATACAAATTACCGATACAAGTAGCATATTTAGGAAATTCTTATAGTGTTTTAGCGTTTCATCTAACACCTTTAGCTGATGAAGAGTATTAAATCCACAATAGTTCTGTAAGTTATTCCAATGTGCACATAATAAAACCCACTTCAAAATGATTCTTCAGGATAGTTCTTTAGTTAAAGGTAACTAATAAATTCGAAAAAAATTACCACGAAATAAACTCTTTATTCCGTGGTATTGCAGAGATAACATAACAATATTCTATTTTTATATGGTATCAACTTTTAAGGGCTGTTATACTTACCGTTTAACCCCTACTTCCTTCTTAAATTGATGGTTTCTTATCCTTATATATTTTAATGATTAATGTTTAAGCGTGTGTAATTCATTATGTAAATTACTTCCTTTTTAAAACTGCTATAACTAAAACAATTTACTCGACCACTCAATTGTACACAGCACTCCCTTGTAGATGAATTACTGAAATTATGTCGGAAAAAGAATCTCTTCTTTGCATAAAATGCCAAGAAGATATATTGCTGCTAATCTCAACGAGGTATATTCACCTGTTGAGGTCCGTATTTTGTGACGCAAAGAAATATGTTTTCCTCTTTACATTACACCATCTTATAAATACTCATGTCATGTATGATGTAATGTTATAGGATATACAGTAATTATACACACAAGTTTAAATTAAACATTACTGTATGTAATCCGTGTGGTAAATGTTGTTTGCGGGGAGAACTGTTTCAACTAAAGCTACAAGGCTTCGTGTATTAAGTAACATTTGATTGGTCCAAACCCATAGGACTAGTCTACACATTGGATTATTATCTTACTATTACTATAACTAATTGTGAAAGTCTGGGTATTTGTGAATGTGAAATGGCCACTCGCATGAAAATACAAGACCAATTGAGCTGAGAATTTGCAGAAACTCTCCAAGGCTCCCCGCCTCGCTGGCTTCTAAGGGTCTAAGTTATTCTAACGAATAAATAATATAAGAATTACTTTACTAGAACAAACTAGCTGTTGCATAATGTTTTGTTTGTGTTTTATTCACTTTGCTCATTTTGTGTTATTATTAATGAGAATGTAAATGTTTAGTTATTGAAAGGTAGTGAAGTTCTTAAAGAATCCCACTTATAGTTTTTTAACTGTAAATTAGCCAAGGCCTAAAACGAAAGATTTGGTCTCCAGTTTATGTGACTTCAGTATCAAGTAATTGAATTTACTGCTACGCTTCGGTATGTTAATAGATTGCTTTTAATCTATAAAATTAGGAGTTTAAAAGTTAGTACACTTCTGAATAGGCGTAACTTAACAAATTATAGTTTATAGTTAGAGTATTTATAAACACGCATCAGCACCATTTCTACCTAATAGGACATTTATGCCCCTTACCTACATTTTAAAAAATATATCAAATTAACAAACAAGTGTGTTGATTCTAAAACTTAAAAATTTACGTTTAATTATTTCTTGTAATAATGTTTAAGAGTAACAATATTCTGTCTCTTGTCCTCTTTGCATTGCAAAGCACGGGTATTACTAATGTTACAGTTAGTATTAATACATGTATGTAACGTTATATTCGATTGAGAGTAATTTATTAACCAATTACAAAGCTGTAAACACATTCATTAGCAACAATCCTCAGATAGAGATAAGTTTGTCGATTGAAAGGAAACAAGTTGAAACACTTACAAAATAGTGCTTTGAAATACTGGTTATTGATCAAGTTAAATGGAACACTGCAATCAAAGCTAAGCAGATTGAAGCACAAGATTGCAATGGAAGATAACAACAATACAATTGCAATCAATTGTTTTATGCTGATGCATAGCTTGATTACTGACCCTACTCTTCGATAGTATTTGTTAGCACAAAAAACACGAAGTAATTTTTTTTTCAAGATTGAATAGAACCACATATCATAGAGAAAGATTATATCTCTTCATCTTTTGGCATTATCGATTTCGGTACTGTATAGCTGTGTAGGATTTAATTCGGTAAGTTAAACATGCATACCATTTGGATACACAATTTAATTGATGTTACATATTTATTGCTGTATTCAGCTCTTATGCAGTCCTAACAAAACCTTATAAACCACGTTATTAAACTACGTTATTAAAAATAAAAAGCGTGTATTTTCTTTCCTAGAAAATAATTTTTCAGTGATACATATTTTACAGCAGAATCTTTATTTTGTATTTCTAACAAAAGAGCTACTGTATAAAGAAACTTGGAAGACGATGAAGACATTCTGTGGTTGAATGAAACGCTAAGCAGTAAATTCTCAGTAATCCAAAGAAGGATAATTCACCCGTCGGGACTCTTCCTTCGCCCTGACAAGAATAGACGCCCTCAAAACTCCAACGTGATCTGCTAGAAATACTGTTGCAAAATTATTATATACTTTGTTTTATTTTAAGCAATATTGTAGATTTTTTTGTGCGAAATACTTCTTTCTTAGCATAACAGTGGTTGATAGTAGCTATTTAACTGCAGTTGCATTAATCTTGATATTAATAACAGAAAACCCCGAGATTTTAACTGAGGAATTATAGCAGTCAATTCCAATGTTCGTCTATAAATTGAATTTAAACCATTTAGTTATCCGGTTTTAATTCACAACCTTAATAAATATTATAATTGCTTACCATACTTTACTTTCTGATGGTTAGTTAGTTGCTTTATAATCAAAAGATGGCAGACTGTTCCTGAGATGGCTATTCTTGGCCACTAAGCCCTATATTGATAAATGGGGCCGTCCTTGAACTCTCTACCAACATTTTAATATCATTCCTGGACTTAAGACAAACTAAAATATCTCACTAACAATTTCCAAACTCAAAAATTCCCGAACAGCCGTCATTTGGTTTTTTCTCAAAACTCTTGTTTGTATAATAACGGCTATTTGTACAGAATTGAAATTCCGTACTTAGAAAAACAATGCAAAGGCCTGTTCTGAGAAAAATGTATTATTTTATCTTGTCTAGTTTCAAAATGGTGGTTATTCAAAATCTAAAAATTGAAATAAGATGAAAACTAGACAGGTAAAGTATTTTTCCCACAATTTAACGATATCAAAATTAAGAAGGTTGGTCCATAAATATGGGATATAAGCTATTTTTACGTACTGGGTACGTTCGCTCATCGGGTATCTAACAATTACTGTAAATCGGGTGACGGTTTTAGCTAACTAGAAGTGACCTTACCCAATGAGTGAAAATATTTATGTACCCAGTAAGTAAAAAATAACTTCCCATATTTATTGACCAACCAGCTGAAATTTGGTATTGTTAGAATTGTGAGGAAATAGTCTAAACCACAGCAGTTTTGTTTACCTATCTAGTTTTTATGTTACTTCAGTTAAAGATTTTAATGGCTGCCATCTTGAAACTACACATGATAACTTTTTTTCTCAAAACAGGTATTTGAATCGTTTATCTATGCAAAATATTTCAATTTACTACAAAAAGCCGTTAAATAATTAAAAATGTATCTGTGAAAATAAGAATATGATAACTATACGGGTAATCTTTGAGTCTTGGACATTTTTAACGTGATATTTTAATTTGTCTTTAGTTCAGGATACACTTTAAAAGCTCAGTAGAGAGTTCAGGGGATCGTTTTTGTACAACCCGTCATATTATTGAAGTTGTCTTTGAAAAAATTCTAAAATCAAAACACTGAATACTAAAGACAATACTCGCAAAGTTTAATTTTCCTTATTTAATAAGTTTTGTTTATCGAAACAATAACGCAAACTCCGCTTGAAAGGAGTCAACTTTGCACAAAGCACCTGGGCAATAAATTCCGCCTAATCTGGCTCCAGACTTTAATTCATTCATGAATATCTCTTGTTTTACCACAGATAAAACAGAAAGTGCCTTTGTTCCTTGTGAAAAATAAGATTTATACACTGCTGACGCTATCATCTCAACCTAGGAAAGTTGAACTGGTAGCAAAATGTTGATTTTTTAATTTTTTTTTAGGGATAGTAACGTTTAGAAGGGATTCAGTTAAGTAAAAATAGAAGAGCCTTTATGAATATTATTTGCGTTAAAATGCCATGTTTGTAGACCTATTCGGTTTCATTAGATTTGTCGTCATGAGTCAGATTGATATAGTTATTTCATTACTGTACTGCATAATCCATAAACCATCTTGGACTTTTTGACATGTCTACTAAAATATTGTACCTAAATATTTCACCCTCGCGAGATAACTATTTATCCTTAAAATCTACTGCTTATCTAGTAATTATCAACCAAAGGCTTGCGTATTAAAGGTCCGGGTTCCATTCCCTTCAAATCACCGATCTCCGTTTTTGTAGTTCAAAGACTCAGTGGTTAAGAATCTTTTTAAACTTTAGCGCTTTCTCATTCGTTCTATTTAGTCTAGAAAGAAATGTATACACCTCATAGGACGGAACTATCCCTGTATTGAAAAACTCCCTCCTCATTTGATAACAATTATTTACCTCATCATAAAGATGTTTTAGACTACAACTACTAGTTTACCAAATACAATCGTTGTTATAAAAGTTGCTTTTCTTGGAATGTCAAAGTGATTCTAACATAATTTATTAAATTTCTTTGGATATTTTTTTTTTAAAACGTACGAAGTATAAGACACGTCAGTATGAAGACGTCATTGATCCCGTGTTGGTTCATCCATCACAGAAAGCCTAGGATCACCTATCACTGTCATCTGTCATACAGAGTGGGGATTTGGCAAACATGCTTTTGATAATTTTGCAATAGCTTTTTTGTTCACTGATAGACTGTTTAGACTATATAGACTATTTCTTTCCCCAATACCAACTTGTTACTGTTGAATATTTAAGTCTCGTTGTGAGTTATTGTACTAAAAATTAGAAAGGTGTTGGGGTTTTTTTTTTTTTTTTTTTTTGGGGGGGGCTACTTTTTGAATACTAAATACATTTACATAATAATACATAATACATCTTATCATTGTGCCGATATTGGCTTGTAATTTTTTTACTGAAATATTAAGTCATTATAGCCTAACATTATATATTTTTAATAGAAATACTAGAGAGCTAAGAAGACTTCATGCTCCACATCGGGCTCTTGCTGTGATGTAAGATTCTGGGCTGTAAATCACGCTACGGTGGGTATTTAATTTTGCAACACATGCAAGTTATTTTGCAACACAAATACTGTCTACAGAACCTAACACCAAATGAATCTGTTTAAACAAAGTTTTATTATTTTCTTGCAAACTTAAGAATATGGTGAACTAACATGTTTACTCCAACGGTAGAGTTTAACATGTATAGGAAAATTCTGTAGGCTATTTGATCTTTAGCCCCCACCACTCATGGATAGTAAAGTGAAAACCTCAGAACTGATGTTAAATGTTGTATTTATGACATTTAAGTCGGTCAAAATGAATAAGCTTATTATTTTAGTATTATTGAACAATCTAAAATAAGACATTCTTGTGAGGCTAAGTATGCTACAAACATATAAAGACAAGATTACAAAAAGTATAAAAGGATAGTCGAAAGAACTGCAAATACCCAGAGATGGTATATCTAAACCATAGTTAACTTTTGTCCCATTTTATATATTTAAAAGAATTATTAGTAAGTATCATGTTGTATATGGTTATTAAAGATATAAACGATTAGGACTGTAAAATATTTGTATTTACATGACTAAAATCTATACAATAGAATACAAAATTGTTAAAACTAAAAAAGATACAACTAGCTGTGTTTCACAAGAGATCCACATCCACATCCACAAACAAAGGTTCTCTTTCAGGATCCTCCCTTTGAGACACTGTGCCTCCACACAACTCCTTCCTGATTTGGAAAAAGGACTTTCCTCTAGTTTCCGGAGCGTACAAGTAGAAATAAATACATCCACCAAGACACGCAAGCGCGTACAGGAAGAAATTGGCGTACATCCCGAAGTCGTGGATTATCGGTTCGTAGATGGACAGCAAGACGAACACCAGGACTGTCATGTTGATGGTGCTGAGACTCGAGGCAACCCCTCGGGTAGTGGATCTGAAGAGTTCCGAAGTGTACGCGATACTTACTGGGTTCAAACCGGAGCAGTAGAGCCCAGAATAGAGGATGATGGATACAGGAGGCAGCCAACTCCAGCCACTGACGTCCACAGAGGTCTGTGTGAGGAAGAAGAAGTACATCCCTGAGCACAAGTGGCACACGAAAGATCCTATACAAGACACCAGCAAGAGCGGCCTTCTGCCTACACTGTCTGATAAGAACGTACTGACGATGCTGCCGGCAAACATAACTACTCCTAGAGAGATGGTTATGTTATCTGCGGTGAACTGCAGCTCCGGGATCTGCTCGAAGATGTGCGTAGCGTACACAGTTATCACGGAGTTCCCACTGAAAATCCTCACTGTTATGATCACCAAAAGAATCGAAAGTCCTTTCCTATCCACCCCAGTTGCAACCAGTTCTCTGAAAGTCGCTGGTTTTCTGTTGACCTCCAAGCTCATTTTCATTTCGTCTATTTCTCTTTTGATGGCATCGATGGAGCCGTCTCTGAAATAAAGGAGGGAACGGGTGGCTTTCTCTTCGTTACACTGGAGGAGGTAAAACGCAGGAGTCTCCGGCTGCCAAAGGAATGCCAGACAGAAGGGTATGTTGAGCAGCATGGTGAAGTAGGTGAAGCCTGTGAAGGTCAGGTGAGGTCCTACAGAGTACTCCAGGAGGAAGCCGAGCCACCAGACGCTGGTGAACATGGAGGTGATGGAACCTCGCTCCTTGGGACTGGCGATCTCTCCCAAGTAGACCGGTGCCGTCGTGCACACTATGCCGATGGTGAAGCCTTGGATGAACCTACAATAAAACTTATTATTATGTTTTGTAGTTTTGTCTACCTTTGCATAGCTTTTCAAACACGGTAAGTCTACTTCGCTTGGTAACAGAGCAACTGTCTGGTAACCTAGTAGTTATAAAGCTCGCATTCAAATCTGAACATCTCTGGTTCCATTCTAAGCTAGATATCATTTCAGGACCAAGCCATTTATCATTGGGCTATCAATTGATCATGTTTTAAAACAAAAGGTTGACGGAGATAGTATTGTACAAAATCATACAAGATTATGGGGTACATAAAGACCAACACAAAATATGATGGAGTTGTTCTGAAAAGCAGTTGTACTGAAAAAACGCTTGATTAGTTGAGGCATTTTGATTTATCTATAGGTAAACCCTAAAATTAACCATAAAATTGATTACTAGCGTACTTTCCCATCGAAAACATTGTAGTCTTAAAAATAAATAAATGTTATGAGTTTCACTCTATGGATGGTTTTGTTGAATCTACCTAGTGAACCCTATCATAAGAACCCCTGCAAATTATCCTTCAATAATTTGAATGCGAGCGTAGAGCTATTTAGCCAATTAATTGTATTCATCCATTCGGCTAAATAAATTTCTGACTAACAAATTAATGTCTACAGTGACTATAATTTACTTTCAACCCAATTTTGACTGTTTGGACATGCTAAATTACACGTTTCGAAACAGATAAACCCTAAACAGGTCTACCTTACGGCATTTCAAGATGCTTTATTTTTTTAAGGTAGCTACCTACCTTAAAACACTCTACAGTTTACCTAGCCACGGCGAGCCCTAGGGCGGTCTGGTAGTACAACACGATGGTCCAGCTCAGCATGAACAGAGGGGCTGAGGAGAGCAGCACCAGCTTGCGACCCACGTGGTTGCTGAGGAGACCAGCTGGTAGAGGACTCAGCAGACAGCCCAGCTCTATAATACTGCAACACATCAGCTGATCATGAGACAACCGGTGAAAATTGGGGCCAGAAAACCAGGTGTGATGTGTAACTACGAATTGATCATATGGTGTTTGGGTGAATAAATTTTTAATCACATTGTCAATAGTTGTATTAATCAAATCACGCCTGACAGTCAAGAGGTATCCGAAAAAAAATCTGTAGTTTTTTATAGTTCTTGATAAAAAGTAGACGAATATGTTAATTATAACATTTTTTTTAAAGAAGATAAATTAAGTCCTAAACATAAATGTTAAATGTAAAAAATAATGCAAATCCGTTCTTTTCATACCCTCCGATGTTTTATACAGTTACAACCGATTAAATTATGGCCATTATTAATCAATGCACTTCTAAACTCCAAAATTGTTGCGGACGCAAATTGATTGATGAATTCCTGAAAACGGGTAACCCTATTACAAGTATTAAGCTTGTTAGCTACTCGTTTGTTGGATATTGATTTACCTTTGCTAATTAAAGTCTATATGAGAACTTTGATAACTCATCGATCATTAGTTTAAGCTCTTCCTTGGTGGTAGTTAATGGTGTTTCCATTATATTATGATAAAGTTGCACCATCAAATCGCTGGTGACTTTTAAACTCTACTAGCTGCAACCCGCGGGCTTTGCCCCGTTTAACTTCTTAATTTTCAAGATGATCTCGTTCGCATGGCTCAATCACGTCCTGGTTAAAATTCGTTCGCTACGCTCACTCACTTTTAGGTTGGAGCTCGTTCGCTACGCTCACTCACCTTTAGGTTAGAGCTCGTTCGCTGCGCTCACTTGCCTTCAGGTTAGCTCGTTCGCTACTCTAAATCGCCTCCAGGTTGAAGTTCGTTCGCTACGCTCACTCACCTTTTGGTTGCAAATTAGCTGTTGTCATAAATGTAAAAGAAATAATAGTGCTGCACCCTGTTGGTAATCCTTGTAACTTTAATGCTATTGAACATCATAGAACAGAACCAACTTGTTTAATTGAAACAGCTGTTAAGATTCATTAATTCCATTTCTCATAAGGTTAACATGGAAAACTCCAGAGCCACTGGGGCGGAGCCGATTGGACGGATCACGAAATTGATGGTGTATAAACCTATTCCATGAAATTCTACACGTATGTACCAAGTTTCGTGGCCATCGGTCCAGCGGTGTCTGAGTTTATCACTGCCAAATATACCAACATCCTCTTTTATACTTATAGATAAATGTATAAGCTAAAATATAAATGTTGAGAAAGACTAAGTACAGGCTTTTTGAGGCTGAAAGAGCATGGATACTTAATGTAATATTTTGAATATGGTGTGACCACAGTAAATACTAAACGTATTAGCTGTTTTAAGCTTCCCGTCCTTACAAATTGTTCTCTAGCGTTAAAAAATTACCCAATTTCTTGAATTGCAAAGAATCTAAAATTTTACAAATTTACAAAGAGGCATAACTTCTAGATTTAGTTAGTGTTTGAAACTATCCTAGTGTCATCTCCATTCCAAATTTCAAGATCCATGAGAGATAACTAATTTTTAAGGTTACAAAAGCATTGTATGCATACTTCACGGTAATCAAGGTTTACCAGACAGAAATTCTGGAAAGTCAACTATTTTCCTCTTTGGCCAAAAGCATAGTCTAACCAACACAAGTAGACTTATCATCCCATTGTACATTTTGAAGCTCGTTTTTCGTGTCTACTTCATGTACGGTGGCACTGGGCGCTAGTGTCGACGAAATTTTGTTTCGATTATTTTAGGATTAATTTCACGATTTGTGCTTACTGTTTATTTATATAACTAGGGGAAGTGTTATTGCTTATGATTGGATCGTGTTATTTGGCTAAACAAGGTTTTAAATTACTGAAATGACAAGAAACAAATTTTAAACAAAACACGACCTCTGCAGTACACCTTACAGAACTAACAATAAAATTGCCTTCAGCTGTTCCATAATGATGAGAAATCTACTGAGGGAGTAAGTTTTATCTATGCCGAAAGTTTTTAGCTTGCATTTCTTTTGAAGTTTTCATATACTAATTTTAATTTTGACAGTGAGTTTAAGCTATGAGTGGCTATGAGACAACCTGATGACCCATGTGAGCTGTGAGGGTGTCAGCGGCAGTTCGCTGGAGGGTGACAACAGTCTGGGCAGTAGAGGGGTCGTGTAGCTGTAGCAGGTGGCTGACGTCAAGGCGCTCAGGCATGCTGGGGAATCAAAGTGGAATATCACCACACTGTCATATACAGGCTATAAAATTGACACTTCGTTATACTAAATTCACACTCAAAAATCTATCTTGTTCTGGCCATTCAAACATGTTCAAGGGCAGATGAATCCTTGTATCCCTCCAACAACTAGGATTTCGTAACTTATATTAATATCAACTTTAGTATAGAAAAATGTGTACTCTGGTATTATATGGAGGTCTTATATTTGCTGCGTGCTGCGGCGGTTATGTTAGGTTGGGTTATCATAAATATGTTTGTAGGAATTTCCTCGTTTCGTTATGAATTGAACTATACCAGATGAATCATACTTTCAATTTATGATAACCCAACCTAACATAACTGCCACAGCGCGCTGTTTAAGGGTGGCCTCCGTATAATACCAAAGTAACAAAAAATGTTCCTAATCGCGATTCACAAATCAAAATAAATTTAGCATTTATTTGCCAGTTACCAATCTATTGCCAACCTATACCCCCTATCGATGTTTGTGGTATGCAATTGACGATTGATCTATCTTTTGATATTATAATGTTTGTTAATCATTTACATGAAACTGAAAATGTCGTTGTATAACTGGATAAAAACGTTATGTATTTTTAGGTAACATAACTTTTTAGTTTTTCATTTTCATATATTTCAGTGTATAAAAATGGTCTGATGCTGATGCTGGTCTGACGCCTATTTTACCAACCCGTACGGATTTCATATAATATACGTTTTTCAAGAAGTGGGATTGAAACTAGGTGGATGAAACATGCTTTAAAGTTGCTTTGAGAATGGATTCCTCTTTCGAGGAGCAAACAACATTTTTGTTCAAGTATTCGGAATGACTTGAGATTCATTACAAAAAAATGTAAACCCATACCATGTATCTGTTAGGTAAATAGTAACACCTGCAACGATTGAACATTATTCAGTTCTATATTCGAAGTTTCAAATTTTGCTCTTTAAACCAGCTTGGCAAAATGAGAACACAGACTAGTATATATGGCAACAATTTTTCATACACACACGCATATTTTAAGTTTGAAACATTTCCCTTACAGGCACTCTACATTTAAGTCCTCTTTGCTCTAACAAATTTTAAGTTCTATTCTGACTACATTAGAGAGCAATATACATTTATGCCAGAATACATTGTTTACCTTAGTTTATTTCAGCGAGCACAATCTGTGCTCTCTGGTATATTTTTATAAGAAAAAAATACACTTTATCAAATGTATGGGTTGAATTGTTTTTCAAAAGCATCATAAATACAATCTTAGCACATTCCAGTTTGCTACTGATACGGGTGTATTATGACTCATTGTTCAATCAACGAGTCACAGAATCGAAGAGCTATTTATTTACTATCAACGCCTTCGAACAATGGCTGCCTAACCTGCATGACACTAGTGCTAAGCAGTTAGTATCCTGAAGGCGCATAATATATTGTCATTTATAAACACAGACAAATGATCACACGCTAACATACAATACTCCTGCCGCAGCAAAACTTAGCGAATTTCCATTTGTCTGGATTGATTTTCAAGCAAATTTATTTCAATAGCATTAGGTTTAAAGAGAACCTAGGTTAGCTGCTACAAGGACACTATTAAAGTGTGTTTTTAGTTAAATATTAATAACTTAGAATAAAATGAATAAATTAGCCAAGTTTGATCAAAATATATCCATAAACAAGCAAACTACAACGTTTTACAATATTCTCCATAATAATAACATGAACAATTTAAATAAATTATTTTTTTTTTAATTTTCTCCGTTACCAATATAATATAATAACCGTACGAAACACTTTAATATACTAAATTATTTGTTTTTTAAGCTCTTTAAAAAGATCTAGAGAAAAATTGGGAAATTTTGTGTTTTAAGGGTAAAAAATGAGAAAAGCCATTTTTTACCCCATAAAACCCCCTGTAAAACCCCGTTCGCGTGGTCCGATCTTTTTCGTTCGCGAACTCATTCAAGTTTATCCTGCCTTACACCTCTTAAACCAAATTTCATCAAAATCGCACAAAAATTACTCAAGTTATCGCGTTTACGGACACATATATAACATATATATAACGATTTGAACGAATGTTGTTTTTGGCCTCTGGGGACATCAAAATGAAAAATCAAATTATACATTACCCTAAACTTTGAAATAAAATATTATCAAAAACTAAAATCACTCAAGCGATACCGGGAATGAAAAACAGCTTAACATGTTTCATATTTCACTAGATGAGTCTTTCGTTGCATCTACAAACTCACTCTGAGCCAATATTGTTTACACACAATCTCCCTACATTCATATTTAATAGCCCATGAATCATGTATTTGTATGTAAGGCATATATATTTGTGGTTGTAGCTTTTTAAAACCAATAGAAGATCTAAGAAAACATTTTAGAACATTGTAAAATACATGTGGTCATTGTTATAAGCTGATGTGGCTACCAGTGTATTCTTAGTATTGTTTCTATCCAATTTGCCTAAAACTATGAACGATTATAACAACAATACAAGGATGTATACAACAGTTACTTTCACAATTACAACGTGCAATTAATTAGCCAAATAAGATTAAGATTTTTAGCACTGTTACAAATATCCATAAAACAAACATTAGTCGGATGAAACATACGTTATTGAGTCAAGAATTTAAATAAACTAGAGGTCGTCCAGTGGTTGAAAACTCGACCAAAATATGCAATGTACATACAACGCTATTTTCACGCCACGCTGTAAATAAAACATATGATTGGAATTTAGTCCATTTGTTTTCATATTCTGTTTATATTTCGTCACCAGAATGGCACCAGAATAAAGCTTGTGATGATTTAATGATGATTTTTAATTTTAAATTCATGTTTTGTTCTTATTTTTGAGCCTATTTCAATTTATAAAGGGATTCTGCACATCTACAGGAAAATATGTTTTTAACGGTATGCGTAGATTTTTCCCTGCGATACACACAAGCTGAGAAAAAAGGTTTTCTAGAAACATGCTTGCCTATTAATATATAGGATTTACAAGTAGCTTTAATTAATCAAGTCTTATTCTTTCCTCCTACAAAAGCTTCCCGTTAACACCATCAAACTTCACACAAACTCCACACAACTTTACCCGCAAAGCCGGCGACGTACTGGTTCAGCAGCCCCCTGGACATACATGCTGTTGGAGGCATTGTTATAGGCACTCAGGTAAGGCACTCACAGCCTATCATGCAGCAGTGTTTGACTACCATATCACCTCGCGACTACCGTACAAGTTTTATGACATTGGTTCTACACTCTGAGTCTGGCTGTACTGTGTTTGTTTACTGTTTGAGGCATTCTTACAAAACACCTGGTATATCGGTTGTGTCTTAATAGACTAGAATGGTCCAATGACATTTCTAAATCCATTTATTTCATCAGGCGGGTAGTTATAAAACAAATTGAAAATTTATTGCATGTTTATGTAAAATACGTATTGTATTCCGATTTTACAAACTGATCAAGTATAACGCAAATTTGATTAGTAATTCTAAAAGATTGCTGAAGAGATTTACATTCGTATAAATTACTAGGAATTTTTTATGTAAAACGTCTTGTCCCTGTTAACAAGTATACTTACACTTGCATTATTTTATTCACACGAGACATTAAATATACCATACAAGTAATTGGTGGTCGAATTGGTTTGGGAGTTGTTTATTATAAATATAAAATAGTCCCTGCAATTTGGAAAATGGAAGACAGCCTTTACAAACCTAAGTTGCATAACAAAGTGTGTAATGGGAGTGTGTAAATGTATTTTCAAACTAAACGTGTAAACATTAGGTATAAACTTATTGCTCGATAAAACAATTGAGCAATACGTTTCGTGGTAATTTAAGAATATTATTGTCTGGATTCAATGTGAAGGAATGCTATGCATATGTTATAGGTACTTTGCCTACCAAGCATAAGGTTATTTAATTGTCCAATCCAAACCAATCAGTTGTTACCATCATTTTTATATACTAACATTACAAGGATATGCATCTAAAACTATTTTAAGCTTTTTTAAAGGTCGTGTAATGCACATCATGTAATGCACTAATAAAAGAGTCTAGTAACCAAGAACCCAGAAATATTCACATATACTGTGTTTAAAGGAGCGATGCGTCGTACAAACAATGTGATATTACTATAAACCCAAGTTAAAACTAAAGCTTATTATATATTTTCAAAACAAAGCGTTTTTCAATAGTCATTTGTGTAACTAGTGGGCGAAGTGGCACTTTGCTGCACACGAGAGGCAGTTTGCACTCGTGTTACACATTATATTTTTCCTACAGTTACTATTAATCATATAAATAATCAGTCTTTCAAACACTGTACAACACGTTTTTAGGTTAGGTTAAATCCAAACATTGAACGAAAAGGGAAACGCTGCACCAGCTGATCGTGCTCGTAATATCTTTAAGTGTTTGTTGCCAACTTATTTTCAAGCGTACACGGATTACTTGCATAATAAACGCACGCTGTTTTCTGTTGTTTGGTTGGAATACTGGTGTGCGCGAAAGTAAAAACTGTGTGTCAAAGTAAGTCTTTCTGAACTATAATCTGTTAAGGCCAATAATGTTAAGGAAGACCACTTTGTCAGGTGACTGTAGGAAAAATACATTCAAGTTTCACTTTTACAACTTTGACAACCTACCTCTTGGACATTACTTACGTAACAACCTATATTTTCTATCCCTCAGGCCAGCTGAGTCGCAAGTAGTCGCGCAAGCAATAATTAAATATCTTAGCCAATTATAAATGGCCGTTCCCAGATGTATGCAAACGTAAAAGATTGCTCCTGATTGCCAACTTTCACTAGCTTCTATCGCTCAAACCCAATCTCTGATCTGTTATTTATATCACGTGTTATGGTACGAGCCACGAATATTGAGTCAGGTTTCGATTTCGGGAGTTGTTTAAAATTACTCTGATACTACTCGCTTCTTAGTTATTAATTTCTTGACTAATTATGGTCATTTTAGCAAATTAATTTGTTTGGTACTTTAAAAACCTGTTTTGGCTTAAAATCTTAATATATCCACACAATTTGTATACACCGAAATTCAATTGGAATTCGTTCAACGAGCATCACGAACACAGTTTATCCAATGTAACAATGTTCTAAGTGATTGATAAATTCTGAATTTTAGTGAAACGTCGTAAATATTTATTTGAATAACTGTTATGATCGTTATAATGTACATGTGTAAGTCAAGCAATTGTAAATTGCCTAGGTATAAACTTATTTAAAAGGAACTTCATAAATAAACAAAGAAAAGTTTTGATTTTGATCTGTACTTTAATTTGTAACTTTGAGATACCTTTGAAAAATACCCACTGAAAAATACGTGTGTTTAAAACGTCTACAATTAAATATTTTAAAGTCTTAGAAAAAAATTATTTAATTCATACCAACTTGAAAAGCTTGCAAACATATATGAATTCATTGCATGAGAAAAAATAATTCAGTTTTGTCATGTATTATGTGAAGTTCCACTACATGTCAGTGAACTTATGTACTATCATTGCACGAGTATATTGCCCGCTTTCCCGCTATAACGACCTCCCCGCGCCAGAACGATCAGCCAATGACGTCACGGCTCAGTAACAGCTGATTATTCTTCCGCTTTAGATTTAATAAGATAATTGAGATAATTGAGAATTTTATGACTTTAGTATTCAGGTCAGGTTATTCTTATAACGCAGAGTGTACTAACCCGTTGAAAAGGGACTCTTCAATGATTTTACTGTAACCACAGCTAATCATGAAGTATTAAAATAATCATCATCATTGTCATCATATGAAAGTACCGTCTTAGACTGTGAGTTTATACGGATTTCTATGTATGAATTGCACATAAGATGGTAATGTACGTAAAAAATTTTATTGTAAACAATTTGTAGTTTTCTATTGACTCAATAACTAAAGATTATTTTAAGTAGAGGATCAGTTGATGTAACCAACATATTCCTCAACTGAACTTCTAATCAACTTTATAAAATTTGTTATCCATATTAATACCCGTGCGCCGTACATACATTTGTAATGTTGTTTGTTATTTTAACCCCTATTACATAGCATCTGTAAATTTACTGGTATCATTAAATAACGAGTATATACCGTCATATTTGTGTTCACAGCGATATTGTGAAATGATTTATTTAATTATTTCATAGATATTACAAGTTTCAAGTTATTTTACTTAGTTTCCAACATTATGCTACGATCACAATATTTGGAAATATTTTATTTAACTGCTTCTGTAACCTTTTAGATAAACATGTCCTTCCCTATTATACACTGAGTACAAAATTTACCATCTTAATCAAACATACGCTCTTAAGAACGTCAAAACACATAAAGATACTTTTACAAAAATAAATCATTTTTCATTTTTTCATACAAAATATGCTACTACGATGCAAGTTTAAATATCTCCCTTTAGAAACTCCTAAAGTACCCAATTTAATAAATGTCCTGGATTTCATACATAATAGGAATGGTCGAGATTTAACCGACGATTTAAGGCGATTACTTATCCAAATCAATAACCATCTTCGTTATATTTATGTTTACCTTTCTATGTAAGACGAACTAGTTGGCGATAAAAAAAACGTTAACTTTTTACGGAAACGTGATACTTCCATTAACAAAATCCTTAAAAAAGCAAAATTCTTTTGTATGGATATTATTTTATTTGGCATTTCTTCAATTAGATGCTCATAGAAGACAGATTTCCATCAAACCACAATAATGTCCTACAATACTTTGGTCTTTTGGTAAAACCCTGTCTAATTCCAAATAACTTGAGCTGAAGTTTCGGCCTAGTTGCTGGTGGTCATCTTCAAGCAAGTAATGGAGCACTAACTTAAGGCCATCTGCAACAAAGTCAAAATGCTAGCTCAATATTTTCTATTATTACTCAATTTTATCTAAAATAACAATATATTTGTGTTATAATGCATTTATATTGCACTTCAGCCATAAGTGCAACGTAATTAGACTATATATTTTGACCTGCGCGACCACACGCTGGAACTATACGCTCTACAGACATGAACTCGTTACTTCCCCAAGATGATTACACTAAC
The DNA here is from genome assembly GCF_028750875.1 of Macrosteles quadrilineatus. Classification (NCBI taxonomy): domain Eukaryota; kingdom Metazoa; phylum Arthropoda; class Insecta; order Hemiptera; family Cicadellidae; genus Macrosteles; species Macrosteles quadrilineatus. The sequence goes on from NW_026542615.1 coordinate 1,867,635, forward strand.
TTGTAATTAATTGCCAGGAAACAAATTAGAAGGCTCTGGAATCACAACGATATCATAATACTACGGCCAATTATATTCTTTGAGGCACTGCTGAGTTCGCATGCATTTTTGCAGTTGTAGCATCTCGTTGTTGCTTATAACGGTTAAAAATGGGCAACTCAAATTTTGCTAAACTTCGTAAAATTTCCTTGGAATTTCCTATTATTTTGTTGTCAAGCTGAAATGTTGGACATAAGCAAGTTAAGAGGAAAACGTTTGAAGGAACATGTAATTTAATCACTCAAACTCCAATCTCGTATATAGATTGTTTACAACTAACAGAAACTAACACCACTAGGCTATGTTCCACAAAATCGCATGCTGTACAAAGGAAACTAGATTTTAAAACTGAACAGACTCTTGGTTTTTTATATCTAATTCATGAGAATTTCCCTATGAAACACATCGACGCTCTAAAAGGAAAGTAGTGAAACCATCTGAAATTGAAGTAGGTATCGCGAATCAAATCAGCCACACTTTACAACGATAAATCATAACATCGAACAAATCATAACAATAACAACGAAACCCAAGATTGTAACCACTATATGTTCAGGTTGGTATAACATACGTTTTTAAAACGTTGTGCGAATCCTAAAATTTCTTGGGAAAACAATGTTACTTCAGGCTAGTCCTAAAAGGGTCGTGACATTATCACTCAGATAAAATGCATTGGTGATTGGCGGGATTTAAAGCCGGGACTAGACGAACTCGCTTCCTAGTACTACTATAACTAATACTAATAGATGAATATTACTAAAGTACATATATGATGGACTTCTTTCTATGATCAAATACCAAAAGCTCCAAACGCAAGTCAATTAAAATAGTTTACAGATTTGCCACAGCTTTCTCTCCTATTGCGGACTGCATTGATCTCAAGAAAGCACAAAACAGTGAAGTTGTCACATAGTGCGAGTACTTACACAACATTGAGGGTAATGACCGCAACTATGTTAGAAAGCAACAAATGTTAGTATAAAAGGTATAAAAACACACGCATTTCCGTCTAAAATAATGACATAATTAACAAACTACGTTCAAAATGTAGAAGAAATCTTCATTTTTTATGTCACAGATTACTTTAGTGTCACATTAGCGGAAATGTGACCACGATTGTCTTTTTGTGATGACAAAAATGCTAGGGATTTAAGTATCTTTTAAAGATATTATAATAGGCCAATTCAAAAATATATTCGTGTTCAAACAACATGATTTGGTCTGTGTTCATTTTAGTTTATACATTTCGATTTTGTTGGATATCTTTTCTTCCCATTTTAGAGTTCATTTCATAGACTATATCCATGATAGTATCGTGAGAAATACTTTAACTTACAAATTGCTGTAAAATTGTTTATACAATTATTGTAAAGAATTGCATTACTAGCACTTGATATCGATACTAAATCATTTAAACTATGTGAAATCATAAACTAAAAAACTATGATATACCGAATTCGGCCAGGAATGAACTTAATAATTCACGGAAAGCAAAATAAACGTGAACGCATCTCCGGACTAAATTTTTCACAGTGCATTAGTGTGTTGTGATCACAGCAAACAGACACCACTGCCTTTCTATTTTTATCAATAACAGCTTGCATCACAGCAATAAAAGTGCACTAGTAATATAAACCCAATGAAAACGGGTTATTCAACATTCTATACAGGTCGGCATGACTATAAAAACTGGCCTAGACACATGCAAGTAATATAATATCTGCCGGGAGAAATGCATCTCGAGTTTTATTGATTGTCTCGTATTTCCTGGAGATATCAATTTTACATTCACCAGTGTATCTTGTCAGATTTAATACCGCATTTCTGTTTAAAATTTTATAAAATAATTTTTTTTTTAATTTCATGTATCCATAAAAAAAACAAGTACATACGTGTTGACCGCAACGTAAAGGTAAAATGTCATCTACGGTATTAATAAACATTATTTATATACAGGGTGGCTAAAAAGTAACTTACACCACCCTTAACTTTTCAACCATTTGAGATATTTGAAATCTGTTTGCGGCAACCTTCTTAGATATAAGGGGCTACAATAAGTATGGCCAGTTTTGAAAATTTTGCCCATAGGGGTAGTGGGGGTAGGGGGTAGCTCAAAATTGTCCAATGACAAGTATAGTCGAGTTTGGTATAATTTTACAGGTCTTGACGAAACATAAAAATTGACATAAATAAACCCAAAATTGGTCCACTAATAACAAAATGACGCCCTAAAACGTTTCAAATCCAAATAACCATGAGGGTGGCACAAAAATTAACTTGCACCCTCTTTAACTTTTGAACTATTTGAGATATTTGAAATCGGTTTGCAGCAACTTGTTTGGATATGAAGGGCTACAATAATTATGGTCAGTTTTGAAAATTTTGCCCTTAGGGGTAGTGGGGGTAGGGAGTAGCTCAAAATTTTGCTAACAGCAAATACAGTCGAGTTTGGTATCATTTTGCAGGTCTTGACGAAAAATAACAATTAACATTAATAAAATAGAAATCGGGCCATTAATAACAAAATGACAGCTAAAAATTATTAAGACAATGGTCACTACCCCTGAGGGCAAAATTTTCAAAATTGACCATTATTATTGTAGTCCTTCATATCTAAGAAGGTTGCCGCAAACAGATTTCAATTATCTCAAATGGTTGAACAGTTAAGGGGGGGGGGGTGTAAGTTACTTTTCAGCCACCCTGTATATAAAACTTACCTCATGTATGTTCAAGCCTACCCCAATACGTACTGGGATAGAATTCAAAAATGAATTATATTCTAACTAATGTAACATACAATGGATTTAATAAATGTTTAATCAAAGTTAGAGACGTATGTACCTATTTGTGAGTTTAAGTGACATCTGCATGGGGTAAAAATTAAAATAGGACCCTCGGGAACTAAACAGTTTTAACAGAAACACTATAGCAATTTTATAACGGATTTATTATGTGTTACAGTTGTGAAACTAAAGTTCATCAATTAATTATTACTATACCTTTCATAAAATTAACTTTGAGCCAAGGGGCTAGTTAATAAAATACTAGTTTTAGTTATAAACAGAATCTATTTTATTTTGGAATATTACTCTTCAAAAATCACATACAGAATGGCATTATTTTTTTTTTATAAATTTGGTCTAACAACCAAGTACACCTTCAATATTACCTTATCCAAAAGCTGTTTACAAAATTCTGAACATATTTTATGTACCAAACCGTAAACAAATGCATTATTCATATTTCGTAGCTCCGTTCTGTCACAAGGAACGATTAGTCTTCCTCAAATTGACATCATGTTTATCCTTTGCACTCATATCTCTACATAATATGTTTACAATGTTACAGCGTTTTACATGGATGGTTGGTTTACTGTATTTTATTTTTAAAATATGATAGCATTGTAAATTGGTTTATTAGTTGGACTCACTATAACAACCAGAAAAGGACATATCTTTGATTTGGTGTATTTTAATTATTCCATTAGGTTTGAATTTTACATAATATATTAAGTTTAATGCAGAAATTACGTGTTTACATGTTATATTCTGTGGAGTTTATGAAACATTTGTTTAGTAAGAATATCTTGGATTAGGACTATTCCTTAAAAGTTCAATAATCAAGTACAGATGGGTCCACTTTTGAACAATCGAGAGGATACTCTCCTTACTTTTTTATCAATTGTCTACATTCTGTCGTAGGTTAAACATACTGCCTTGTTTACTAATACTTTTCAAGAAGATAAAAATTTACCCAAAATAAGGGAAACCCATTTAGTCGACATTTGCACACTTATAACCCAGTCGTAAACACGAAACCATGAAAACTTAAAGAAAACCGGCTAACTAGTTTTGTTATGTACTCTACGTTTTCAAACAATATCAGAAAATGTACACATTTATCTGAGGATTCCACCCTATCAGTTAGGTTTGGTTAAATATACTTAGCTGGGGCTTATACAACCAGTCAAGACATAGGGTCGTGACATCTAACCTCTGTTTACAGTCACAGAAAGCTGCGTTTCTGACGTACGCAGCCAAAGGTTTGGTCAGCTCTGCAACTTTCGCTTCCATCAACGACCTACGTCCAGTGGAAATCATTCGAAATACACGCTACTGGAATACCTGATATTGTTAGTGCAGATAACTACATCTAGGGCCTCTCAGTTGGTCACCAATTCGAGATTTTACCGTTGCTCCATTTCGGAATACGAGATAGCTTTGCATTTTTTTTCAAGGCAGTACTCTTCAAAGTGGTGTATTTTGGATGAATACGTTTCGGAGGTAAACCGAGATTTGAATCCAGAACCTCAGGCACCGAAGGCCCGCGCTCTAACCACTAGACCAGTTCGCTCCACCGGCGATTGAGCCACTATACTCACCAATAATCCTAATATAATTCTATTGGTGTAATACAACCAAATGACACTTTTATCAGAAACAAAACAAAAGGACGGATCTTAGAAAAGTGTGTTAAGTGAGCTAGTGGTGCATAGAGGTTTCGAGATTCATATTACGGTGTTATGATTACTAATTGGGTTAGGTTTGAGTACGGTAAGCTTAGAGCTATCCTCGTTTAGTTTGCTGTTTCAATTCATATGTATATAATTTCTTCTATTCACCATGCAATATTACCTTAATTGTTTAATGTATAGTTCATAGTTTAATAAATGCAAAACTCTATTACGATTCCGGCAATCAGAATAAACACTATGAGGGTCAAACTACTCGTCATAATCATAACTACTCGTATTATTCTTCTTTATAGAGCCTTATATTATACGCTTCTAAAGTCTGGTAAATATTGAAATGTTTTAACCAAACTGATAGTTTGGGCTTCATTGGCTACTGCAGTTGATCTGTTATCTGTGAAAGAATATTCGATACGATGGCATGGTTGCATACTCTGATCATGTAACCTTTCCATTCTTACTTTTTTGTGAACTTTAGTGGGTGGAGAAGTATGGCAGGCCTTCTTCAGTCTTTCGTTTCCTCCTCCACTGTGTGGGGGTAGAACAGCAATAAGGAAATGTTACCAAATATTCGTCAGTCGAGTGCAGCCTTTCCTCCCGTTCACTGTACAAGCGGTTCTGTTCATAAACCTTGCGGTGATTTGACGGCCAAAGAAATGTTACAGCTGATCTTGATGAGTGAATGTGTCATGTGTTAGTGTTATGCAAGAGTATGCTGTAACAACAGCGTCTGAGAAAGGTAACAAGTCTTCCGCTGATGCATGTTGTACAGGGACATCTTAACGTAAATCAACAAAGAATTAAATATAAGAAGATTTAATTATATTTGAGCGAGATTGGCACACCAGGGTGCTTATTTTAAGGAATGCATGTGTGATTATGAGTGATAAAAGCATGAGAATGTAATAGGTTTAGAACTGAGGATCAGCTTTTTATTTAGTCAGGATGAATTAAAGTCCAATGTTCAAGGATATTTAGTACATATTTAAATAGACTAGAGGTCGTCCAGTGGTCAAAAACTCGACCAAAAATTAATATGTAATGACTTCTCCATTTTCACCCCAAGCTGTAAATAAAACATGTAATTGGAATTTCTTCCATTTGTTTTGATATTATGTTGTTATTTTGTCACCAGCATTGCAACCCATAAGGCGCATGTTAATTTTTAAAATTTTAAGTCCATTTTTGGTCTTTTTTAGCCTATTTTAGTTTATAAAGGTATTCTGCACATCTACAGGCAAATATCTTTCCAACAGTATGTGTAGACACACGAACTGTGATGCACACGAACTGAGAAAAAAGTTTTTAAAGAAACATGATTGTTTATTAATATATAGATGTTAATATGTTTATAGTAGCTTTACATTTATTTTTTATGAGTAAAACTGCGAAGTCCTTTCCTTGCCAGGTTCCAGCAGGATAAATCACAAATCAAAAATCTTTTGCACTTTGTAATATTTATATGACTATTTATGAGGCTGTTTCTGTTAATATTTTTATATAGTAATATGACAGTGCCCACGGTTTATTGAAATAAATCAAAATTTTACGGAAGTAAGTGTTTTATTTATGCCATGGCACATATTTTGAAAGCTGTGTTAACACGCGTCAAGTATTCATGTGGATTTTTAGTTTATTTTTTACTGAGCAACTGCCGTATACGAACACTTTGGTAACACAGCGTATCCAGACATTTACGTTTGTAATGCTATGGTACTTAGTTTAGCCGGAATGAATAAGTTCGTAGTACGGATATTATCAGTTTAAATGCGTAATCTACTTAACATAGGAAGTAAAGGAAAAGATTTGAACTGAGAGAAACTGGTCATAATTACCAACAGGTTTCAACCTTTCAAGGAGCAAATAAATAGCGTCAGCACTTTCACGAGCCCGCGGACACGGTTGTACAGGAAGGCAAGGATAGTGCGGCCACGACTGGTCTACCTATCGATTATAGAGCTATTGAGGTCAGCTTTTGAGGCAATTAGATTTTTGATCTGCATAATCAATGTTTGAACAAATCTAAATAAATAATAGGAAGAGGCTGCGAAAAAGGAACTGGGAGGACTGAGTTAAAAATACAGCATTCGATTGTTAACGTTCTATTGCTGAGTTTACAAAAGCACAATGGTCTTATTAAGCCCACTGAAATTCATGGTGATGTTTATGACTTTGTAAATTTCAAATATAGGAGCACTATCGATCTGCCTAAAATTATCAAATAGGTGAACGCCTGAAACAACGTTTGATACCCCTCTTGGTATATTGTTTATGGATAGTTTTCTTTATGTGTAATGTATGTCTGTTGGTATGCCAAAATGTTAGATGAATATTAAAATTTAAACCTATAAATTGTACAATATTGGTTCTAGAAAACAGTAGAAGTTCAAACGGCTCAAAACAAACCAAAATTAACCCATTTCATTCTCCAGTACTACCCGTACGGTTAAGAAACTAGGTAGGCATTGACCAGTGAAACAAAAAGCGTATAATAACAGTTTTACCGTATGCTTGATTCCCGTGTATAGGTCTTAATTAATCCTATAAAAAACATTAATATCTTGGAAGTTTTATGATTTATATGCAATTTATATGCAAAGTAAACCCGTCAAAAGCTATGTAACTCCAATGTCTTTTTGGACTACATATGTGCCATTTGCATTACCCTTCTGAAAGGTACTCTATTGTTTCTTAATTCAAAAGAGTTTATAAAACAGTCATAGACATTATTTACTACATAAACATTTTTTCACAACACTATGATGTTTTTAGTTGTTTTACATACGTTAATAGGTGGCTGAAAGTTCCGTCATTTGGGGACCGACCAGGTTTTTACATCCCCAGGGCCGCAAAATCAGCTGCCCGCTTACTTTCTTAAAACATGAATGCATAAAAATACACAATCAGTATCCATAGCAATGCAATGGAATTGTTTTTTGCTTTTTTAGCTGATTCCTAAATTATTTCTTTACATAACCTTAAAGTTGTAGTTGTGTTTACTATCATTGTGCATTATTGTGACTAATAGTGGTAATAGGGTATAGTGTGGTGAAAAATAGCGTTCGTACCACGGACCCAAATTGTTTTGCAACTCTCGGCCGTTTTAAGTTCTCGACTTTGTTTTGAACTTAAAAGCTATCACGAGCCGGCAAAACCTCATTTTCGGCCCTAGGTACGAAATATACTATTTAACAGTAGAGCGGTATCTAAACCAACCTGGTAACCAGTAGAAGGGGGGGGGTCGCTGGGACTATCCTTCTCTCTCTTCCTCAGTCTAGTGGGATACTTCTTCAGAAGAGGATATAACTGACTCAGGTAAACATTTTGTCCTCTATACTGTTTAACTGTAATATACAAATATTATATTTCCAGGATAAATTAGTTACTTGAGTGACATTGCAAAAATGGGCAGAACCAGTCTCCCGTCGAGGAAGATTTTTAAGTAACGCACTTTTATTTTACAGACCACTCTAGTAATCAATAATTTTACTAAATCTGTGGATAGCACATATCTTAGCACAAATAGTAGCTTCATGTTACTATTTTTAACTTACCGCTCCATTTATTTGGCCTCCCCTAATCGTTATTCAATTTTCAGTATGAGATGTATTGCTTAGAGTGTCTATTATTACCTGAGATATTTAGTTTGGCTCAGTTACCTACTCTGTGGCTTAGTTTATCTCAATACTTCTGAAACTACGAGTAAATAATCAATAATAATCATCAGTAAATACGTATGTTATGTTTCTTTTTATTACATACATACATGTTATGTATGTATAAGGTTTCGAGATACCTCAAAGGTTAGCTTTCTCTTCTTATTTACTTATCTGTCTCAATAGAGATGTCTGCAGGCGTATATAGGCAGCTATAACAAAAGTTAGTGCTATGTAAAGAAATAACTATTTTAGTTGTACCATTATAGATATCTTTGTATTTATTTGAATGTTTATGCTTCGTAAAATTGTAACAGTTTTTTTCACATTTTCGGAATTGTTTGGATAAAATGAATAAAAAGTTATTTGGATTTTTTTTAATTTATGTATGAATATCTAATATTTTTACATTGTGAAATCTATACAAAAATAGAAATAATAATGATTTAAAAATTCATACATTGACATGAGAACACGTTTTGACAACAGGTTGTAAAATGTTGATATTTATCATAAAAAGGTATTCAATGAATGTACAAATGATCAAATTTCTCTAACTGTAATTCTTCTTGTTCTCTCCTTTAAATTATAAAAGAAAAATGTGACGGATTTTAATGGTGTATAAACCAGTCAATGTATTTATATACACATAAATGGGCAATATTACGTTGAATTATAAAATCGTCAATGCAATACTCTACCTAGAGTATTTTTTTCTTACAATTAACCAAAAAAGACTCCCTTTACGATGTTATTCCACTATATGGGAGGTTTGCTCCACTATATGGGAGATTAATTCCACTATATGGGAGGTTTACTCCACTATATGGCAGGTTTACTCCACTATATGGGAGGTTTACTCCACTATATGGGAGGTTTGTTCCACTTTATAGGAGATTCATTTCACTATATGGGAGGTTTATTCCAAACATTCATGTTGTCGAGTGAAGCATCAGACAAATGCTTTGCCAAGTTTTAACAACTATTTATACCGGAAAACATTTTTCTGTTCAGGATATCACGTGCCAAATATTTCTCACGACAATTTCTATATCCATTGTAGCTGTTTTCTGATGTAAAGTATATATTTTTAGTTTAATCTTCTCGTATACTCAGTAATTTAGATTAATACACTCCGAAACTAAGAGACAAATTTTACCAATAAGACACTCGACGGGTTACAAGGAATTAAAGACAGTCGTCATCTTTAATGATAGTACTTGTAGTGTGTCACAACAGTCATCAGAGACTATGGCTCTGGGAAGAGCCTCGTAGCGGAATTCCCCTTAGAGTGACGCGTATAACATGATTATGAATTATTATAATAATTATATTTCACTAGGTCCATTGTACAAATCTAACACTGCGTAGACTTCAAGGTTAAATAATTGACTGCAATAGAACTAACCTCCCCTATAGTGGCCTATAGTTGGCTATAGTGTTCAATTACGTTTGTCTTTAGTACGACTGCTACTAAAGATATGTAACTTGTTTTGGATTGTTTAAGTATATTTGTTTATTATTATAAGTAACACGTACGTGTACGTAAGTAGATGGTAGATAATATTTTGTTATCAACTAATAATAAACTATAAACTAAACACACTGCAAGGATTAATTCCATTAGTTTCATTATTAGGAAGAATCCTTATTGAAAGTAAGACTTTCTTGTTAATGATTAAACAATGTTTAGTATATTGAAAGGGTGTTGAATAATATGTATGAATAAAAATAAGAACTACTAAACAGTAATAAGGAAAAGTGTTATAACTTAAAGTTTTTTTTTTTATTAAGGTTTTTATTACTGTTATAGTTTGATAAATCTCAACCAACCGGCACTTATTTGTATTTCTATTTGTTTCAATATATACCTAATTGTTCCTTTATCAGGACTGATTGAATATAGATATTATAAGCAACAATATGAATGATAATAATATACTCATACGTTAACTACGTTTTGGGGGGGGGGTGAAAGTAAACATTTTTATTCATACGACTAATATTTACAAAGATGCGTTACTACAAACATAAAGCTTGAAAATGATTATAATTTATTTACTAACCTAAGACGGAAAAATAAGTAAAAAATAAATACATGTCTACTAAGCCATTATGTCAAAACATTCAGATTGCCTAAACATTTTTTTCCGGTAAACTTTCAAAACTTTTGTTGGATGCATCGTGCAAAGTGACTTAAATATTATGAGTGGAACCCGCAAACTATCTATATACCAAATGAAGAATCCACTCTCGGCCCCTATCCACAGAATTGCTCGGTGAAATCTGCAATCTTTCTCCCGCAATCCTAGATACATAAATTTACACGAAGGTCAACTTATATCTGTTACTTACACTGCGCATTTATATAATCACTGATAGTATGATGGTTTCACAGTTACTTAACCGGTCATTTACAATTTAAGAAAACTTAAGTGAATGGAGTAAAAATAGCTTCTGAACGAAGCTTAGTAAAATAATAAAAAAGTAACCCTTAAATACAACATCACGATTTACTTAAAACGTTCTGCCAACTATAGTAAAAATATAATGTTTGCAAATATCGTTGAGGTATGTAAACGTGTTTAATGTTTCTATAAGCTTCATGTTACAAGGTATTTGTTTTCAGAAATTATTCAAAGTTTGTAATCGAAATATGGAGGTAGATTATTAAGAGATGAACATACAGTAACTCTACTTCTACAATGGATTATGATATCATAATTTCCCAAAGGATTTTTTTGTATGGTATTGTTGTCTAGTTCAATAATGTTGACTAAGGAAGTAAGGATTTAAGAAGTAGAGGATGAACACTACGGTTACCCCCGTATGTCCTTGGTTTGTCCAATTAGGAATTTACAGAGGAAAACGTGAATCTGCGACTTTATGACTACACATAACTACTATTCAATTTGATTGTTTCAATTTCGTTTGAAAGAAGCACGTGTATTTGGCATTTCTTTAGTCAGATAATTATTTTTCCTACTCAATCATTTTTTCTTTAAAAACTACTCGTTCGTACACAAGCGTAAGCCCTCGTAACCGTCCGCTATGTCGCTAAATAGAATTATTTAAACTATAACATGGCCTTCTAAAAAATCATTGTTTGGATTAAAAAAAAAGCTCTGCAACCACTAATTGTATTTGAAATTCAAACTAACATTATTGTTTGATGTTTATGATGGGTTACAATCCTACAGATTCAACTCCTAAAAAAGTCTGTTGGGCCTGAATATATATTGATATTTTGAATTATAGTCTTTACCGTTGATAAAAATGTTTATCTATAAAATTCAGATTCAAATATACTTATTTATGATAATACAACAGCTTGGCCTTACCAAATTTACAAAACTTGTCAATAAGGTCCAATTGATGCACAAAAAGTAAAAATTTTTTTTTTAATGAATCTATCACTACTAATCGCTTTAATCTGACTTATAATATATGTATTACATTCCGTTGTCTTTGTCAATATTCAATATTCATTTATCAATGAAAAATCACTCCACCGAATTAGGTAGAATTTAACCCAAAGACTAAATTCCTAAAAGCTATTTCTTTTAAATTCCTGTTTAGTCAACATGATTTCTAAAGGCCAAAATTCAGTTTCAATATCGATAAATAACTCTGCCCTTGGCTGTTCGAGGTTCTGAAGTGAGGATTTTGGAAGTAAACATTGGCTGACTCTATGAAACCAAATAAATCGCTACAACATTTACATTTACTTTGTTTTTACATTTTGACCATTTATTTTTCTTACATTGCCATATACCAAACAATGTAGAATATTTTGCCAAACTATGCATTAGTCTACATTTACTTTTAATTTTAATTCTTTTTAATTCTAAGGCTATGTCCTATCGTAAAACACAGGTGAAGTTACTTATTTTTCAGAACGAATTCGAACTAAGAACGAAATATAACGTTAAAATGTCAACCATTTCTGAACACAGAGTTAAACCCCTTCAATGAAATTAATATTGTAAGGATCTAATGACACAAGTCCTCTTGATGTTTTTCTACTTATTAGACTTTTGGAAAGATTTCGTTTCAAATCCTCACAAAAATGACTAAACCCTAAAAACATTTCACGTTGCATAAAAAATAAATAATAACCATCAGCAAATAAGAGTTAGTTTGCATCGTGTCATTTTGCGACTGTTAATCTCATTTCACTACACAATAATTCATCCATCAATCTTCAAAGATGCATTTCATCAGCAAACTGCACACATCATGGCGTATGAGACTTGGACCCCATATATAGCCATGCAAGTTAGGCTTAGCTTGTACATCTCGACTCTTAATTGTTCCATAACCTGTCAAACATTGAAATGTCAAGGTTATTGTCTTGAGTTATGAAAGCTGCCGTGACTTGGGGAGTCTTATTAGCTCTTAGTCCTTGGGGGACCCGTTGATTAGAGCCGAGTAACGCTGTGTAAAACTGATTAGCACTCGCTACGTTTCCTGTTTAAACGGCTAACCGCTCGTTAAGAGGGAAGGATGAGAACATGGTTAGCTTATAGCAACTAATTTGTTTTTATTTTAGGGTTTGAAGCATGATAAGTACATATGAAAGCATGAAGGTATTGTTTTCGGACGCAGCGTATTTATTTAAGAAAGTAACACTATTTCTGTTTTATAGTTGTAATATAAAGTCAAATTGTTTACTTAAGTTTAAAACGTTTGATATTATAAATATAATCCCTCTTAAGATGTTTCTAGCATGATTAAATTACAGTTTATATGCAAATTAAGAAACATTGAGCTTGAAAGAATCTCATGGTTTGACTATTATTTAGTTGTCAATTTATCTGATGGTAACATATATCGTAATAATAGTTTAAGATGTATAGTTTAAAACGTTTGATAACAAAAACGTAATTAATCCCTCTTAAAATATTTCTAGCATGATTATAGTTTATATGCAAATCAAGAAACATTGAGCTTGAAAGAATCTGATGGTTTGACTATTATTTAGTTGTCAATTTATCTGATGGTATCATATATCTAAATAGAATGTATGTTTCAATCTCAGTTCAAAACATGCAGATTGGGTTTTTGTCGTACTCACTTTGGTAAAGTTAATGTGCAAAGGCTTACTTACTACAGAGATATTTGTAAAAATATTTATAATAGTCATAATTCATTAAAATAATGATATTTTGAATACCTTTATAGTATTGCAACGTCAAGAGTGTGGATTAAAATGTTTCATTTTAAAACCATTCAGAACAACCCGTGAAGAAACTCTCAGACTGAAATATAACAATTACATTTGAAAGCTCTTAAGATTTTTCACACGGAATGAGCCCATATAGCGAAATATCTTCAAAGAGGGTTCCTCCGCTTTTCACTTGAAACATCCTTTCACAAAATTACCCATCCATTTTTATATTTCTCGGTACAGTTGCCAAGCTATTGTTTTCGTTTTAACTATTTCGACTTTAAATCTCCAACCAACTAACGACCTTATGGTTGAAACTAGTCCATCGTACACATTCATCATTTATCACTCTATTAAGACAGCAACACAATATATGAAGGATGAAGGTGTACTCTTTTTATAATGAAGTGAAATGTCTTACGTAGCTTTCTTATGGTTAGGATTAGCTGTTTCTTTTGGCCAGGACCATAACACACCCAAATATCAAGGATTTATTTTTTTGTGTCAAAACAAAATACTTAGGACTGGAAGATAAAATACTCTTCTCTGGGAATTGGATTATTTTTATATAATTACATTATAATGACGATCTTCTTTGTATAGAGAATTTCTAAACTAGTTATCAATAAATAGGTCCATTGACAATACGTTTTCTAAAGCCAACCACAACCTCGCAAATCATACCATATGTTATCTAGTATTATTTCTTAGTTTTAGACGTTAAAAACAACTTGTTTAGGTACTGCCCACTTTACCTACCAGGAACAATGCGATTGGCCCAAACGATTCCCTTGATGAAGCCATGAAACAATCTAGTAAATGTTTACAGTGGACAACAATAGACGATTGGCAAGTTATAACCGACCGCCCCAGGCCGCCTACTGTACTTATACGGTTTTATAGTCCCTTTCAAAACAGACGTTCAGAACACACCTTTCGCTTGGATCGAACCTCAGACTCATTTTCTTAAACTGTTTGAGTGTGATAAACAATGATTGTGATTGACCCTTCTTTTTTTACTTTGAAACTGATTATTTCAAGGTAAAAAAATGAAAGAAGATTATTTTTATTTTGGTCGGGATTACTTTTTGGGTTGGAAATTATGTAATATAATTTTATATAAATATAAGTACAGTTTTTAGAGATTAATTTCCACGTATCCTGCAAGGAAGTAGCTAATACTATAATCTTCATAATAAGAATCTTTGCTACAGTTGTTTATATCTCCGCATAGCCCCTGCACCATTGGAAGTCAATAACACAATCCGATTAATTGTCATACATGTTCATGTCCAAGAACATAAAAGCTCTAGTATATTTTTTAATTTTATTTAATTCCAATTAATTAGAATTAAATGAAAGTAAAAAATATACTAGAGTTATTGTAATCATGTAAACCAACTTTGTATTAGATACATATCCGATTATAAACTATGGTTCTTTCACCCTGAAAATTCTTTCCTTACTTTCTCACGACATTACAAACAATAAAACTGAAAAACATCAAATTACATAAACAAAGTTAATCTCTGTGCATATTGGTAACCAACTTGTTAAGCGCAGTACATTGTCTACGGTGCTAGCAGGAAACCTAATAACTATTAGCTAATGTTACTTATTTACACTCGTCACAGATCTAGTTGCACAACTAGTCTGAGACTATTTTAATAAACCTACTTTAACATAGTTAACTCGTTTGTTGGATAGATTAATTTATAGCACTATGACAAATGTCATCTGTGTCTGGAAACGATATCACTTGGAGCAACCTCCAGATTTGAAGGGGAGCACTGTTACCACTCTGCTCTGCCTTTATGAGTCCAAGGGGCAGTCTTTATACTACCGTGGTCGGTAGTTTTTTTTTTTTTTGTTCTTGGACGCTAGGCACGAGCCTGGGATTGTTTTTCACATTACTTCAGGCTAGACCTAGCGGTTGCGACATTATCACTTAGATAAAATCCACTGGTGACATGGCGGGGATCGAACTAGTGAGTCGGTGGCTCAGTCGGTAGCGTCGCGGACTTCGGGCCCAAGGCAGCGATGTCGTGGGTTCGGATCCTGGTCACTGCCGATAACATTTTATCAGTACAGTTCACCTTTGTACTGTACCGGCTCACTCCTTGCTTTGCTGTAAACGATCCACGCACGGGCGCTTAGCCTATGTGGACGGGCAAATGCAAGGTTAAAAGAGGCCGCCAACCTCTTTTATTTAAAAAAAAAACCCCGGGACCTCTCTAACCACTACGCCAGCTCGCTCCCCAATACTTGTTCGGTGGAGTAGTTAATCTATTAAACGTGTTTAATGTATGTCTAGATTTTTTTTATTCTTGTCTACGTCATTGTCATTTTAGAATATGTGATAGAAAGTGATATTTAAAAGGTTTTTGGTGGGAAATCGGTCCAAACCCACATTGTTCACCAATCTCTAGCCGAGACCTATCACAGCTGTCTACTCTTGTTACTCTTGGTTACCTCTGGAAAGGTCTGCAGTCTTCAGCCACCGAGGCGGAACATTGCATGTTTTACGTGACCGCTAGAGAAATTAAGTGGGCTCTCTCCAAGCCCCCCCCCCTCCCCCTGACAGGTCCACTCACTCTCTTTTTACACTTGCTATTTGAACCATAGCACTACGAATCTTATAGGTGTGCTACAATTCTAAATTAGTTGGGTTGTGTAGTAAAGATGATTAGGCTATTTAATTTTTCACGTTTCAATCGTCAAAGCTTTTTTCAAAATGATCCCGAAGTAAGATGAAATCCTTTCATATGGATGAAGCTAGACATTACATTGTCAGGTTAACACATTCACTACCCCTATATATTATACATATTCACACCCCTATATAATGAGTAGCCTACTGGCACCTGGTAGTGAATGTGTTAAAGTTTAAGTTATGACTGGTTGTTGAAGGAGGCATCACTTCTACAGGGGCCATTATGTTCTCACAATGTTTACTATTGTCGAAATTCGATTTTCTGCTTTACTTATTACTCTATAAAATAAAAGGTGCTACAGTTTGCAATAAGTTGGCCTTTCATTACCGGTACGAAAAAAATCAGTCATTTACAGCAGCACAATCTGTTAGCTTAATTAACCATGATCCTTTCTATTCTAAAACTGGCAAAAACGTAAACATGGGAATAGTATGTCTATTTCTATTCATAGTAAAAGGTTGTCTTTTAGTTCTTAAAATACAAGAAATATTTCTAAACCTGTATTAGGGAATGACACTTATTGACATTAAACTATTTTCTAAATAATTTCTTTCCATCCTCACACTTTATTTGGATTACTTGTACAAAATTACTTTGTACAAATCATCTAAATGGCCTTCTATCGTTCTCCATGTACAGACGAATAAGTGCATTCATTAGTGACTAGTCAATATTGTACTGAAGGAAAATCATGTCATCTTAAATCAAGCTGCAGTCATGACTACGTTCTTAAAAAGCTTTAAATTCTTCCTTAGGCGGGTGAATCTCATTTTAAAGCTTTTCTGATATGTTATCCAAAGTTTTGTTCATTACTAGTTAAGGGACACTCTGATGTGGGAACATTTTGTTTATTGTCATAAATCTTCAGAACATAATGTTTTTAGAGTCAGTAATAGATTACTGTAGATTACTGTTATATTTGGGGGTTTATTAGCTTAAAAGTTATAAGTTAAACTGCCAATCATAAAACTTTAACCATGAACACCCCACAATTTCACCATGGTGTCCCGTAAGTAGGTACCTACAAATAATTCAGGAATAGGTTTATTGTGTCAAAATTAAACTAAAATCAAGAACAGTATTATTTCCAAAAATACCTTTTAATCAAGATATTCAACATTTTTTGGGGTTTTAAATTTATATCTCAATAACTATATAAGATATCTCTATGAAACTTTGTATACACTTTTATCAAATCAATTGTCTAAACTTTAATTATTCTAAATAAAGGCTAAAATAATAGTAATCGTTTGGCATAGTGTATTGTTTTCTCGTCGTTCGGTCTCGTCGATGAATTCCCATAAGGGTTTCTCTAAGTCAATATGGACAAATTAGAACAGAAGTAAAACCCATGGCTTATCATTTATTATTTATTTATATTCATTATTCCTTTAATCAAACACAAGTTATAGGCATATTATATATTTATAGGCATAATTTATAGGCATAGTAAAATATTTTACTAGATTTAAAAGAATAAATTGTGTATCTTAAATTCGGGTTCACTCTTTTTGCGTGTCGTTCCTCACACTCCAGAGTAGGTCTGCCTCATTTTAGAGTTCTCGTTTACTTTCCAAGGTTTGTCGAGGTCGTCATTTTGAATTTAGTAATTACGCTCCCAAATTACCTCTGGCGAGGAGGCGCTGCGGGTGATTCAAAACTTGGTTGTGGTTTCAGATTAACTACATCCAGTTTGACATCTGTGTAACTTTGTAACACCTTTGTAAGACTGTTACTTTGCTAGGATATATAAACTGTAAACATACAACGTAAAGATTTAAAAAGTATGCGTAATATGCTTTTTTTTAAAAAAATATGCTTTTTTTTTAAATATGCTTTCTAACAGTATGCGTAGATTTTCCCTAAGATACACACGAGCTGAGAAAAAATGTTTTAAATAAACATGCTTGCCTATTAATATATAGATAGATGCAAATTGTACTTGCACAAATTTGGAATAGCAATTGTTAGCGATAAAAATATTTGAGAAGTTTCCTTTTTATATTAGTCTAACTTAATAACAAAACAACATTATTATACTATTTATGGTTATTAAAAATTTCATATAGTTCAAAAACCATCCTATAAGGAAACAAAATTAGTATACAGACATAAAGATGGAAAGATATTATAGCATAGGAACACCATAATGAAACAATGTTTTAAATAGCAACCCAGCAGACGCACAGGCAGCACTTGCTTATGTCTGCGAAGTTTCTTAAAGTAAATCAATTCAGTAATGCAGAAAATGTTCTTTTTATTTTAACCATAGTTTATATTTTGTAATTGTTTATTTTCAAACAATAACAATTATGTATTCACGCTAAATAGAAAAATGTGAATGATATAAAAACAAATTATGGAAAAGCATATAAACATGAATGTGAAAAATAACATACTTCATTAAGTTGGTTATTAGTAATTATCTGTGAATACATATTCAGCAAGATATTTTACAAACAGTGGCAACACAACTACGTATTATCAAAAGCTCAACACACCGTCAGCACAGAAGAATAAGGATTATAAAATAAAATATACAATAAAAATCTGTTCATGTAGCTTTAAACAAACAGAAAAGAGTTGTACGAACAAGAGACCTACAGTAATGTAAAAAATATGAACTCTGTGTACAGAAAGTAAAAAAGAGTTTACTGGTAATGTAAATAATAATAAAAAAATGAAATGTATCCAACTGACATCGCGAATAATAAATAACGTATTCAACGACAGAGAAGTATTGCGAAACTCCATTCGCGACAGAACCATTAATTTGTACTCTAAGATATCAGCAGTTCAGCTTATCTCTACTGGTTATAACAGGTGGTTAGCATTCACCAAAATTAGATCAAGATTTATAACTGAGAACTGCCGGACGCTGCGAGAGAAAGTGGTCCTCAGCTCCTAAACATTAATTGAATAATTACTTGGGCACTTGCTTTTGCTTTAAAACAATATCCAACCTCTCTTATGCTGGTTCACTAATAGTGATGTTCAGAGGTTAAGGCATTATGTCGTTGTCGTGTCAAATATATCCAAATTTAGCTAATATCTACCTTAGATAGTATAACCAAACATAAGTAAATACCCCCGCCACAGCAAACCTGCCGACTAAGCGAATTTCCATTTGTCTGGATTGATTTTTAATTAAATCTATTTAAATAACATTAGGTTTAACGAGTACCTAGGTTTGCTGCTACAAGGAAAGTACTGTGGGGGTTTTTAGTAAAATATTAATAGCTTAGTGTAAAATAAATAATTTGCCAAGTTTTATCAAAATATATCCATAAGCAAGCAAACTACAACATTTTACAATATTTTCCATAAGAATAACATTGGAATTTTAAATTTATAATTTTTTTGAATCTTCTCCGTTGCTAATAACAGTGCAAAAACACTTTGATATACTAAATTATTTGTTTTTTTTTAAGCTCTTTAAAAAGGTCTAGAGAGAAATTGGGAAATTTTGTGTTTTGAGGGTCAAAAATTAGAAAAACCATTTTTTTACCCCATAAAACCCCCCGTAAAACCCCGTTCCCATGGTCCGATCATGCTGGTTCGCGAACTCATCCATGTTTATCCTGCCTTACACCTTAGAACCAAATTTCATCAAAATCAGACAAAAATTACTCAAGTTATCGCGTTCACGGACGTATATACATATATATATACATATATACATATATATTTAAACGAATTGCGTTTTTGGCCCCTGGGGACATGAAAATGAAAAAGTAAATCGGTCCCGGGCCTAGGTCTTACCGTGCCACCTACGGTAATAGCTACTTCCCTATAGGGAAATTCGCTAAAACATGTTTATTTTCGTAACCAAGCAGGAAACTTGGTTCACGAAATGTATTTTTGGGTCTTCATTTTAAAATATTGATACTTAAATGAAGTACAAAGATGCATTTCCTCTAAATCAACACCAATTAGCTGATTTCACCGACGATATTTTAAGCTTATTTACAATTTCTAAGGAATATAAACACTCACGTGGGTAACTACTGGTAGTGGACCTCCACGTATCTTGTATACTGTACAGTGTACAAGGAGCTAAAATCCTTTGGTTAAATCGTCAGAAGCAACAAATTAAAATCCAACAATCTTATGGAGTTTAGAAGAGGGAGTCCTTTATACAGAAAACGTTCGTCGTCGAGAGACCAATTTTTTGTATCCATATAAGTGGATCTTGATCTTAAGAGTGCTATAAATTACCGAGATAAAGCTCTATCGCATATTTAAACGTCATTTATGATTGGAGGGATTTCAACTCGGGCCTAGAGAACAAAATGTCCTCTTAAAAAACGAGACTAGACGAGCCTTCTAAATTAACTGTTATTTTAGGTTGTTTTAAGTTTATTTGTTCCTCCTTAGTTATATTTCACCAACTGTTTTTCTTGCCTTATTTCTAAACAACGACATAAAAATTCGAACATCATTTAAATAGCTCCGACCAATATGTTGAAATCACATTCAGTCACATCGGTCCAGTTGAAAGGTGCCATAAATTAAGCCTCCGTTTGCCGCCATCAGCTGATCTATCGCAACAGCTGGTTCGCCTTCACAGCTGATTTGAAATTTCGAACACGTGAGAAAGTAATCGGGCGTCTTCGGGTTACAGTCAAAACAACGTCTTCTGAAAGCCAGTGATCCCAACCGCTAAAAAACGTATCGTTTCTGCTATCCTTGCACTACTAAATTTGTATATTACCGTATATTCTTTACATATGTGGTTATATATAATTACAAATAACTGTAACATGTACATTATTGTTATATAAAAAGATAAATATGTTTAGCTTTATTTCCATGCAGTTAATTTTATATTATGTTTATTAGTATTCCCCTAAAAGTGTCCTTATAAATCATGTAATATATAGAGTGTGTATAAAGTAGTAATGTTTTGTGATAGTAATATCTTGTTATTCTGCATAAAAATTAATGAGAAAAATATAAGGATTTCAGATTCGAAAAATTGAGTTTTAATTGGTTAAACAGCTGTATTGGGTGTTGTAACTTGTCAGTTATATTTGAATTGAACTCATTAAAAAAAGTAATTGAAATTAATGTGTATATATTGATTAACTATTAAAAACTATTTCCTTATCGTTATTATGTTTATTTATTCTTTTTTCCGAATAGGTACAGCGTGGTGTGTTACAAATTTGGGCGATGAGAGTGAAGAAATGGGATTAGCAGTTAGTTGCCCTTGCTAAAATGAAATTTTGTGCATTATGTAAACCACAAACTGATGAATGACAAAAAATACTGTAGCAGGATTCTGATGAACAAATTTACTTTTGTCAAGCTTAGTTTTTTACTCTTATTTGCCTAATAGTTATCCATTAAAATGTAATTAATTACAAGCATAGCACATACACACACTTCATTAGGTGTGTATAAAATAATACTTAATATTTTTCTTTTACACCGATGTTATATAAAGCAAAATCAAGTCTTGTATCATGAAACAGGCTGTAAAAGGAGGATATCATCATTTAACAGTGGTTAAGCACTCTCAGTGATTTTATTACGTTTCAGTTTATTACCAAGCCAGAGAGTGCTCCATTTATTACGAACGTTACGGTGAGGTTGATTCATCTTTAAGCAAAATCATAGACTAGAGTTTTATGGTGGTATATAATCATAAACTATTGACCTTTAGGTTGGATGTAAAAATATTCATATTGGTTTATATTATTTCTACCCTGGCTATAAACACAGAATATACTGCAAATTTATACATCAAAAACTTTTTTTTATTTATACTTAACAATTGTCCGGTACTTTCCCTTTCTAGATCAGATCCCCAAAAAATATGAAATCTGGTTTTTTATAGCATAAATAACATTCAGAAGACTAACTTAATGGGTGCCTAAACTTACTATTTTTTATTATTTTTACAAAAAAATTTACTATTTTTGGCACTGTTTGGACTGCACATTTCTGTCAGACCTTAAAGTTCGAAATTTTTCTTAAAATCTGAATAGCATACATGAAACCTCATTCGGGAATTGAATATACAGGTTTGCCTTTACAGAGCTTCTTTGGGTCAAATTTGTAATCGGCCTTTATGGTTGTGCTAATTTTTTAGTGCCACCCTGAAGAGGGAATGGTGCCTTACAATGTTCTAACTCAGCTGGTACCTTCTTGATTGTAAAACCTTTAACTTTTGACACTACAATTAAACTTTTCATACTGTAGTATGGTCTACGCGTGTTTTGATGTATGTTTTATATCCACTTACGTTTTCCTGCACTCGTTTCAAATGCATGTTTCTTTCTCATTATTAAGGTAAATTCAATCTTTCTCTTTAATACCATAGAACAGTTCATAAAATAGATTGATTCATCCAGTGAAAATTCCTTTAATGTTAGTGAAAAACAAAGAAATAGAGCCATATCAAACAACCCTCTAAATATACGGCACAGGAAGATACAGTACCTTCAAATTGTCTTCGGGTAATCCTTAAGGATGTTAAAACTATGAGGTTACGTTTAATTTTAATCAATTACATCAACTCTCAGTATTCTATATACTGACAATCTAATGGATTCACAATTCAGAATCCATTTAAATTGTTTATTATTACATTTACATTATGTCCGTAAAATAATTTTGAACAACAAACTATATGGTTATTGGTCTCTTGCAGTTTTTACTATTTACTCCTAAAACTAAGGTTTACGCATTTACAACTCATGTGTCTTGCCTCTTTCTACGTTTAAGTAAAACTAAATGTAGAAGAGGTCTTCGAGAACCAAAACAAACGCGATCACTCGGACAGTGACCTGAATATTTATTTCGCCCTAAAGCAATGCGATTACCGCATATAACATACCGAATCACCCAGTCCTGTAATAAGCATGCCATAAGGACCAGAGTTGTTCTCCTTGACCGACAGGTTCGCTGCTGTCGGATGTGGAAAGTCGGACAAACAGAGAGTCGGACGCTGGTCCTGCGAGGAGTCTAAACTAATCTACCGTTGTCACAATAATTGTGGTTTACACAGTGCAAGTTGACTTTTGAGTTGTTGAATCAGTGTTAGATTTATAATCGGGAATTCGTAAAATTATTTACCGTTTCATATGTGTTACTGAGTTCAACTTTTTTGTAGGTCTCGGGTTGTGCGCCCAAGATCGTCCTCTGGTGCTTGAAGAACGACTCTAAGGTAAGTTCATTTATTGACTATAGCTGTTGGAGATTTGTTTGTAGAAACTAAACTATTAAGTATCAAAAACAGGCAGTGACATAAAAAAGTATTATATGATATTACCTAATCCTAAGGTTCGATGATCTATGAGTCAAAACTGACATACTTTGTAGAAGAGTATTTACACGTTGTATAGGTGCATTAGAAGAGATCTAGTTGTCATTTCAAGAGAAAAACTTATTGGGATCTTAAATTACACATAAACGAAAAACTACATCTTCAGTTTCATCCAGTGGTCGCAACACACTGAGTTCATTTGAGTTCAGCTACGGATGAAGTAATACTGATTAAACATTAATAGGGTGACAATTAAGTCTTAGGACGACTTTATAACTTTAAAACGAAAAGCGATGTCATTACCAAATTTAGGATATCATGACTGGTAATAGTAATCTACTTTTTTGTGTGCATGGTGACCGTATGTCACCTATGTGGGACGGCCCATAGGGAGTAAGCTTCAAATCTTAAAGGTAAGGATAGCTCGATATTCACATAAAATTAAAGGTCTTTATTAGTAAAAAACAATTCCGCAAATTTGAGCTCAAAATAACAACTGAGTAAAATATGGCAGCCATTTTAAAAATGCAAAAAGATATAAAATTTAAGAAATCTTTGAACGGCAGTCATTTTTGACTCAGTTGTCCATTTGATTTGTTTACGGCATTGTTTTCTGCTGATCAAGACCTTTAATTTGATGTATATATCAACTTATGCTTACCCTTAAGATTTTCAGCTTAGTCCCTATGGGCCGTCCCCCATAGGTGACATCCGATCACCATTTACACAAAAAAGTTGCTAACTATTACCAGTTGGTACCAGTTGATATACCAAATTTGGTTATGGTTATCTCTCTTTTTGTTTTAAAGCTATAAAATCGTCCTTTGTCACCCTGCATAACATACATGATTTTTGTTTATATAGCTTACATAATGTATATCAAATACAGGTAATACATACTAATTAATCAATGGTTACGCTTTGACTCAAGGATACAATGGTATCGAAAATCTAACGGTAACATTCGAGGAGTTTAACTCTAATTAAACTAATAACTGACAATATAAATCAAAACTCCTAACATTTTGTGTATATAAATATATTTTGAACTTATGTAATACCATTGACGTTGTATTAATAGTCAAAGGTAATACTTTTGACAGCTACATTTAGCGTAAATTCAGTTTTACATAACAAAACAGTTGTCCTATTTTTTTCCTAAAACACATCCGCCATCATTGTATAAATTCCAAATGTAAATGTCACACAAATAGTACTACTCTCCTGGTTTGACAACCATCTAGGTCCAGACATCCGGACATTTATCACAGTTTATGGTGCGAATAGGAGATAACTCGTCTCCAGAGAA
This sequence comes from Macrosteles quadrilineatus, assembly GCF_028750875.1. Classification (NCBI taxonomy): domain Eukaryota; kingdom Metazoa; phylum Arthropoda; class Insecta; order Hemiptera; family Cicadellidae; genus Macrosteles; species Macrosteles quadrilineatus. Next base: position 1,892,267 of record NW_026542615.1, read on the forward strand.
AGAGAATACAGGAATGAGAAAGTGGAAAGTACAAATTGGTCACAGGCTAGCCAGTAGAATTTATTTGCAAATTGTAAAATACCTAAACCTACCTGATCACCTTGACATGGGGAAAGCACGGTGGTCAAGCATTTAAAATTTATTACACATTTCGTAAAAACTGGAGGTTCGCATTCCAAGTCTTTAATTTCGTGCTACTGTATAACATTCCAGTGTATTTGTAACCTGATGTTTGCGGTAGAACATTTACCGATTTGGAATTGGTCCTAAAAATTTTGGTTTTTGTTTTGGTAATGGCCTGTGTGTTGTGTTATGCCATAGGTTTCATAGACTTGAGCTATACACATTCTCTTTAATACCTAGTGTTACAGCTAGAGTTACTCAATGATTCCACTATAAACTGTAGGTCACTTAGTCGCCATTGGCTGTATATTAACAGTCCTGTCTTAAGGAAGATGTCGACCTTAGTAACAAGACTACAAGATCACGCCACTCATACTACACTCATCTCCATTTATAGTTATCTGAAGAATCCTACCTTCGTAGGGTTGCCATTTCAATTAAAAAGTATTGAAGTATTAATGAAACTTAAGTATTATCTGCAGAATGAGAGCATAAGATTCCGACATGAACCCCTATTGATTCTTCTGCTTAATACCTTTAAACTGATTGGTTATTTGCAGAATGTTAACTCAAATTCCGGTGGTGAATCTATTCGTTGATACCTCCCCGGTGCAATAAAACTTAAAGAAAGGTTATCTGTATGAAAACTAATATTCCTTTATATTACGCAAGACGTAAGCCGGTTACAATGAAATAGACCTACGTAGACGAGAGAATCTGGGATTTTGCACTATCATGGGATATTGCGTCTGTGCACTCGGCCGTAGCCAGTTTTGGTAATAGGTGGCCCAAGTCCTACAGTTAGATGGTGCAACTTCCCAACGGCTTCAGGCGTCCCGTCGCCACGTAGACTTTCATAATACTGTACGTTCAGAATTTGTTAACAGAAAAACTTTCAACCTTTGAATCAATACATCACTTTGTTAACAGCCGAAATTATCACCTCATGGTTAAGGAAAATGATTTTGGAACATAAAATAGAATTGTAATATATTATATTTATCAGTTGGAAAGTCCAGCTTTCAAAATTGTTCTTAAACTTAACTTTTCCAAATGATTGTTTGTTCCTCGATTCCAACGAAAATAATGACGGACCATCATAACAAATCGTTAAAAAATCACGTTTTATTTTACACGACCACAAGGCACAATCCAATAGAACAAGTAGGTTTTGGTGTTTATATTGAACGTTAGATTGTAGTCAGCCTTTTTGGTAGCGACAACCGGAGATGCCTTCAAGCTTGCCAGATCTTAGATATTGCCGATAATCAGCATTCAGCGAGTCGCAACCTAGAGTTTGACATGGACTTTCTATCAGCTTTCCTTCCCAACGGACATTATCATGACTTATTAGAGGTTATAAGCATCAATTTGACTGTATGTTATCTCCATTGTTAAGTTGCGACTCATGCAGTGTTCGTCATATTTGGACGTTGTATTGATGAAATTACCTTCAAATTAGTTATGAACGTCATTTAATTGGTGGGGCTACCTTGAATATTATTAAATTCCTGTGTGTATCTGTCCGTAATATGTGCAGGAGATTTTTTTCACTGATTTCTTCTGTTATTTAACTAACTTAAAACTTTTTTCGCGTATAATGAAATCAAACAATCGATTTGTAAATTAATCTCTGGTACTGTATAAGTATCAAATAGTAGCTCAGAAATACCCTAAAATAAGAGAGAGAGACAAGTCAACCCGATCAACTCATAACGTAACCAACAACAATCACAAAATACAGGATGATTCAGAAAGGACTTTACAACTTTGAAAATTCATATAAATCTTATTAAACAAGGTACAGAGCTGGTTTTGGTGTTGTTTTAAGGGAAAACACTTCAAGTTTTTTTACCTTAAACTAAAGATGTTCTACGTGACTTCCGTTGGATTTGGGGGAAATAATTATTTAGGTTTTAAAAATAGTGAAAACCGTTAAAAATTTGAGAGAAATTTACAAAATTTTGAAAGTAGGGCGTTTTTTGACGGTGAAGGAGTGCGATACACCCACTTCTAGATGTGCTAGGGAGTTGAAATTTCGCACACTTGTAGGTCTTGGTCCAAAACCACCCATAAAATTCCAAAAAGTCGCATTTTCAAATTTTAACCTCCCCAAAAATCCAAAATAACGGACCTCTGAAAACGAAAAAACACGTTTTTTCAAACGGCTATAGCTTGAAAACGGTAGGAGCTAGAAAATATTTGAGGAAAAAACGTAGGTTTGGAATTAAATTTCCTACAAGACACTAATTATGCGTTTTTTTTTTTTTTTTAAATCGCACTCCTTCACCGTCAAAAAACGCCCTACTTTCAAAATTTTGTAAATTTCTCCCAAATCTTTAACGGTTTTCGCTATTTTTTCATACCCAAATAATTATTTTCCCCAAATCCAAGATTTATATGAATTTTCAAAGTTGTAAAGTCCTTTTTGATTCACCCTGTAGTTTACAAAGTAGTTAAAATGCTTCTTTTTTTTAATATTCAGTAATTAGAATCACTCTGTAAAAAATAGATTTGTTCACGCTCAATAGGGCATTTGCTATCAGTCCTTATCAAAGCACCACAATTACAGTACATGTCAAAGAAATATTAAATTACTTTGCTTTTTTCTCATCAAACATCAACATCAACATTTACCAGTATTACCACTGGATAAAAAGGTCAATCTGTTATTAAGACATTCTATAAGTCTCCTTTGATTTTAAAACATGGCAATAAATCACATCTTACTTCGTAACAGTTTGACTGAAGACCTTAACGTATATTAATGCCGTAATATTTCCTTCTGTCAGTACTTTCTCTGTAAAGATTCATGGAGTCAGATGTTTTATCATACGCATCGCTCACTGTGATGACAAGTGTGTCAAATGTTGAATGTGGCTCAAGGGTGACGTTATGTAAGGCTGAACAATGCTTGTGGTGCGAGCAGGATACTTACGCATCAATTACATTTTACAGTCGGCTCACCTTGACTTTGCTCCATGAAGCCTTGCAAATGCAAGTCATCCTCTATTCTTTGGTGCGTTGCAAATCTTTGAAGCGCATGAATGTCACTATTGTTGGTTCCCGCTGATACCCGTGCATGAACTGGATAATTTAAATGCAGGTTAAATTTTTTGAAGTCTTATTAAATAACCTGCGGCTCCTTTTAAGAACCACAGTACCTTAGAATTACAGGTTTTTGTTTGTTTTGCTTCAAAAACCTAGATTGTTCGACACCATCGACTACTGATCTGTGGTGAAAACTTGAGGCAGTAAAGTATCGTTATGACGTAGGTCATGGGGTGACTGCAATGATAAGATGCAGGTTGCTGTTTCGAATCAGCATTCTGGAACTGAACTACCGTGTCTCGAGTTTGGGAAGGTTAGTTTGCCCGAGTTCAAAATTCTTCCAGCATTTTGTCTTGTTCTATATCTGGCTGTAAAAGTAGTCCAATACCTTTTCCGACTGCTGGAAACTATAGGAAATCATAGAAACTATAGGAATATCATCCAGCTTGTGTAGGGCAGAAAGTGTTTTTAGGATTGTTGTTTGTCGTGTTGTAGTTTTTTATTCACATGATCATCGAGGACTATTAGACTGTGGCCTGACGACCGTGAACAGCTGTAAGGACATTAGTCGCACAACAAAACACTTCGGGTTAGAACTGGGGTAATGCTTCTCAGAAGATGGGTTGAGGTTTTTTAACCGTCTTAGAGTGTACAAGTTTAAATGGTGCTGCTTCAAAAATTAGTTTTACAAAAATATTTTTGTGTTATTTATTGTTCTAAATGTTGGCTTTCGGGTACCTCAATTAGTTGAAAATACCTGATCTGGTGAAAAAAACCTGTTGGTCGAAAAATTATTAACAACTGTTTGGTATAAGTTGATACAACTACTTTTAATGTCATGTAGTATTGACAGTGGTGATATACATCTATGAATGATATATTTCGTTATAATTTTTAAGCTTTAGCTTGGTTTAGAATAAAGTGAACATTTAATTGTCGCTCCGGCAGAGTATGTGCTTACAGTTTCTTATTTTATTGCCGATTCAAGTATTTTGTACATTAAAGAGAGAAAATCTAATTTTAACAATAGGACGCTTTGTGAGTGCCTCAACCAACGATTTTCTAGCCAAATTAAACCCATTTTACTTTTTTTAGGGTTGGACCTTTTTTTATTTAGACCCTTATATCTAATAATTAATAAATGTAGTGGTAGTTATTATGTCGCTTCCAAATTAGTTTAACGAATTCCATATGCATACTACCACATTAACACTATTTTCAATTCTACATATACTTTTTTCTTCTGCCATTTTCAAAAACTTAAATGTAACTTGTAATGTACAGTGGGGTAATAAATGCATATCCTCTATCTCTAGTTAGTACGGTCAAAGTGTACAAGTATATTTTATTTGTTTTTCTAAAACACAAACCAGAAATACTACAATGATGTAGTAAACTAGCATTCCGTGGTTATGTTCTCCACAATCTACCAAGAAACAACTTGTAGTTAAATCTATATATTCAGTATGTATCCACTATTTTGTATTTATATCTACAGAAATATAGATGCACTAGCTGTACCCGCGGGCTTTGCCCCGTTTAACTTCATACTTGAGCTCGTTCGCATGGCCCAATCACGTCCTGGTTGAAGTTCGTTCGCTACGCTCACTCACCTTTAGGTTGGAGCTCGTTCGCTGCGCTCACACGTCCTGGTTGAAGTTCGTTCGCTACGCTCACTCACCTTTACGGTTGGAGCTCGTTCGCTGCGCTCAATTGCCTTCAGGTTAGCTCGTTCGCTACGCTACCTCGCCTCCGGGTTGAAGTTCGTTCGCTACGCTCACTCACCTTTTGGTTTCAAATTAGCTGTTGTCAAATATTTAAAAAAATAATAGTGCTGCACTCTGTTGGTAATCCTTGTAACTTTAATGCTATTGAATATCATAGAACAGAACCAACTTGTTTAATTGAAACAGCTGTTATGATTCATTAATTCCATTTAAATATGAGTACTCATTAGGTTAACATGGGAAACTCCAGAGCCACTGGGGCGGAGCCCGAGAGTCCGATCAGAATAAAAACCACTTAGTTTTCCTATTTAATGCCTAAAGAATCAGTGTACCAAATTTCAGCCTCCTAGGTAAGTGGGAAGTGGGAGAATTAGTGATGAGTGAGTGAGTGAGTCAGTCAGTCAGTCAGTCAGTCAGTCAGTCAGTGAGGGCTTTGCCTTTTATATATATAGATTATAAACAGTTATTGCTGTTCAATATAGACATTGAACAGTAAATAGAAAAACACAATAAATGCGTGACTCAATGTGTGTGTAACTTGCATGTTTGTGAATTGCTTGTGCAAACACCTGCTACGCTTGCAGTGAAGTGCCGGTCAAATATTGATAAAGAAAACATTTTAAAACGTGATGCGTTTATTTCAGCATAAACAACTGGAATTGAAAAATTGATGGTTGAAGTACTTTACAGGTACTTTCCTGTTAAAGGGAACATTCATTATTATCGATGACTTTTTCGATATATCGATATTTTTGTCTTCCGATCATCAATACATATTGATATATGAAATATACAAATTGACAAAACTGATCTTGTTTAGCCTAAAAAGTCTATATTATATGGATTAAGAAATGAAACTGTTCTAAGCTAACCTAACATAACCAACCAAACGTGTTGTACTATTTAAAAACTCCTTTTGGTAACAGAAAAGGCAAGTTAAACACGGAATTTTTAAATGTTACACAGCAAGTTTGGTTAGTTATGTTAGTTTATTTTTTTAGAACAGTTTCATTTTATTATTATATGTTGATACTGAACAATATTTATCGTAGTTTTCAGCTGATATGTTTCAATTTGTTAATATCGATATATCGAGAAAAAAATCATCGATAATAATGAATGTCCCTTTAACAGGAAAGTAGGTACCACTTTACATGATACGTTGAAAATAACATGAATACAATACCGTTGCAGTACAACTGCTAGGATAATAGATTTATTTTTACACATTTTTAATGAGTAAAAATCCTCATCAATATGTTAAAAAAATATTTAAAAAAAAAACAAAAAAAATAAAAAGTTTTATAAAAAATAAACAATATATTTGCCCCATCGTAAAATTAATGCATTACCTCAAAGCTCTTATAAAATATACGACCCGGAGACTTAACGAACTGTCCACATAACAACCTTACACTCACAACTATGTGTATTCATTTAAACCGTGTAAGACGTAAGGACTTGATTGTAACGTGTAAATTTCTCCTGAGAAATGTAGACACATTGCGCCAAGTGCGTGCAAGATTCCGGAAGTGCAAGAAGATGCACTTCCGCATCTAGTGTCATGTCTTGTCATGAAAGTGGTCTTAGTTACAGTTCTAGTTACCGTAACAGAGTTACAAGAGTTACAAAATAAACGCACGGTTGTGTAACTCGCTCAAAAGACTAATTACTTTTGACACGAGAAAAGTGATCCTGCATGAATATTAATGAGAAACTAGTTTGCTAATAGTTGCAGATTCGTTTAAGTGTGTCGCAAATATAACTTTTTATATACTTAACTTACTAGATGTTACTGATTAGACTTATAGTGGTAACAAGTATAATTTCACAAAAAACACATAGAATGTAATTTTTTGCTACCGGTAGTTATATTTTTTATTGTTGAATCGTGAATGCACCCGTATGTGTTGAAAAATTTTGTTAATTTTCCTCATCAGGTAATTTACCGGCAATCTACTTGAGGTGTTGCATATTTTTAGAAGTGTAGCACAAACGGTTTCTCATGTAGCATATTGTTATTTTTTTACTGTTCGTTGTATTACTTTAACAATAACAGTGTATATTGCAACCCTCTGTCCATTGATATATGGGCTAAATACCCGATGGTAAGAACGAAGGGAGTTTTAAACTATCAATTTCACTTAGCAGTGTGGAAGTTGCAACTAATAGCATTATGAAAGTGTAGAAATCAAGTTAGATGTACTGTATACATAATCGTTTTTAAGAAACAAACAAAAAAATACTTCTAAAAGCCACGTTGTATTTATTAGGGTTGAAAGTGAAAATCACTAAAACCAATTAAATTTACAATACTCTTAAGATCATTACTGGCATCCATTATTTTTGTCCAATTTCAGCTGAATTGGTCCAAACATGTTTACGTAGAAGCACGTACGAATAGAGACCACCTCATTTTCAATATAGTATTGTCTTGAACTTGAAACCAATTGCTTAGCTTCACCCATCCACATTGTTATAAGTTGAAATAGTAAACAAATTAGACATAAAACTATCCCAAACCAAATAAATAGACAAACTGTTTCTGTTCTTATGAAATAAATTTTTAAAATAACCCTGATAAGCCTAGCATAAGCAGACTTTGAAATCCTTGGGGGTTGGACTTGGAAATCCTTGGAAGTGATATAAGATCGGGAATAAGACAATACCTTCCCTGACATAAATTAAAGATGTTCCCAAATATTCCAAATTTTTGGATGAATGGTGTGCTAATGTTTAAGAGAATACATGGCCCTACAGATAGGCGTAACTTTGATTTTATACCTAGATCTTTTGGTCCATCGGCGAGTTAAACATAGACCCGAACGTCGTGCATGCGTTAGTGTTGGCGAGTGACCTCCACCTTCACCTTGGGATCGAAGGAGAGAAAGTGAGAATCATTGATACGCAAGCCGTCCTCAGCTGCACAAACAATTCATTACGATCAGTATTCAATATCAACGAGCTCCATTGAATGTGTGAATGGTGTTGTTATTCATGAATTATCTGCTGGGTCGGTCACTCGACTCGCTTACATAATCAGGTCGCATTTGGTACTATGTTTAACTTCTTCACAAGTTTCAACTAATTGCAACTTAAGGTTGTTACAATCATTGTTGTTTGTCAAAACGTTAAACTCGTTCACTAGGTCAATGAATTCAACATAGACAAATGGCGAAATGAATTGTAAGGTTTATTGCAAATCAGGAAATCGTTTTTCCTGGATTCCATCCTGTCGTTGGCGATCCTTGAAAGGAAAGTACCAACTTTACCTTTGTTGACTGTTGTAACGACAATCCCGTTCGTGTAAAGACTTCATATTAGAAACTATGTTGCCTTTCGCGGTCGTGCCTTGTAGGTAACGTATGTCAGTGCAATGTGTTTGTGTAGTAATGGAATGGGGAAAAGGCGTCTAGACAACCTCGTTCTTTACCGTAGTAATTTGTTAGAATTGTCCTTTACATTATAGGATGCGAAATAGCAAATAAAAAAGAATAAAAACTAACCTCAATATGTATCTACAGACTAAATCCCGTCCTATTTCAACGACAAATTTTGGTACTCATGTTTTTTTAACCTAACTTATATTTTTGCAGGTATCAGTCTCAAATGACGTAATATTTCATCTAAAAAATAGAAAGAACTAAAAGATCTTCAAGTTTTACAGTTTTTTTTAATTTAACACAGTTAAAAGTTCAGTTTAAAAACTACCCTCGCCCACACGCTGTGGTGGGTGAATGGCAGCCAAGTGTAGGTATATTTATATAATCCGTAGCGCCTCATTTTGGAGTAGAAAGTGACCGTAAATGTTTTTATTGAGGCTTAACGAGCGTTTAGGACCTCACTACGCCTCTGACACCTCCGCTTGTAACTCAGTAGATGTTTAGAAATAAATACACCGAAAGAAGGAACTAAGGTTGGCATGTCAGTTAAATGTTAAGCGCTAACAGAGTCCTTAGAGCTTACTTATCATTGTTTCTGATAAGTATATTTTATTCCAAAAGATTAAAAAGACTTTTCATCACCACTTTTTTTCACTAACTACAAAATAATTTACCGAACGTTGTTTATTTTTCCTGTAGCTGTTTGAAACTTAATTAAACTTTGTATGTGATACTATTTGTTGTCAAAGAGTTTACTAAATATTGTTGAAGACATTACGTTTGTGGCCATAAGTTTGTTTTTATGTCACCAGTAACTGATTAAGACTTACCAAATATTTTTAACGTTTTAATTGTTATAGCCTACAAAAACCAATCATGTCTCTGATTCTCTTTTCACTTTACAGTTGACCAAACTTAACGTTACTGTAATCAGTTGCAAACTTAACAAATAAATGAGCGAAAGCTGTTTTATCAATTCGTTGCTTTATGTTGCAACCGGTTTCAACTACGTTGAGCCATCTTCGGGCGTATAAGGATAAAAGTTGTCACTTCATTTGAATGTCTTCATAGTTTTTTTTTTGCAACGGCAAAAAATACTTAATACGAACATTGAACGGACACTGACGTTTAACATTTATAAAAATTACTGATACGGTGAGCGATGCGTACCAGGCGGATGTAAAGTATAGACTAATTGTTTTATTACATCGACTTGTTAAAGAGTTGACTATACTTTGTAATAGTCTTATTCAGATACTGCTTTTTAAGATAAAAAGAATCAGAAAATGAAACCTATTTTGTTGTATATTCTTGTAATTTGTTAAAATTTTACCCCAAAAAACGTAATTGAATCGTAACTCTTCAAAACGTGTAATACGGTTAGCTGCTACTTGGCTGTTCACTACAGCTGTTCAATATTTTAACTGTTCCCACATGTCCCAGTATCTTGTCCAAGAGTTCATCCAACTCCTCGGACATCAACACACTTTCTCTTCCGCGAGATAAACTATGCTCATAAAATATCAAGCGCCAATTTTCTAAGCTATTTATAATCGAATGCTGGGCGTCGGAGCTCACGAAGTACCATGTAATTAGTGACTAGACGCCAATGTTGCCAGTTAGGAAAGGTTGCTTCAGATGCTGTTATACAAGATATTGACCGCCGCGGGGCCCAAATAGGAGAATTAGGAGGTTTGGAACGAATATTGATAACATTTGAATGAGATTTCTACCTCTAGTTTTCGTGTTACCAATTCCCCCCAAGATAGACCGCTTTCAAGCCAATTATTTTTTGGAATGACCGTAGACGACAACAGGATTATATAAAGCTGTAAAAATAACTGAACATTTCCAGACATTACAAATTGAAAACTTTGTAGAGGTTAAATCCCTAGTTCATTAACATTAACATTCTTTAACAGGGTTAAATCCCTGTTATGGAAAATGTATCTACAAAATTTGGTTTCATCGTATAAGTAATTGTAGTCTTTAGTAAATATTTTATAAATTATGATACTGTAATTACTTATTGCACGTAAACTGTATTATGGTAATTGAAAGAATATCAAACTTAAAACAAATTTATTAACAGAGGTAATTTATTGAGACTTTTTGCCTCTCACACCATAAAAGTAAAGATGCAGCAATCTATCTATACTTATAAAAGGCAAAGCCCTCACTGACACACTCACTCACTCACTCATCACTAATTCTCCCACTTCCCATTTACCTAGGAGGCTGAAATTCGGTACACCGATTCTTTGGGCATTAAATAGGAAAACTAAGTAGTTTTTATTCTGATCGGGCTTTCGGGCTCCGCCCCAGTGGCTCTGGAGTTTCCCATGTTAACCTTATGATTTTTCAAATTTAAAATGAGTTAATGAATCTTAACAGCTGTTTCAATTAAACCAGTTGGTTCTGTTCTATGATGTTCACTAGCATTAAAGTTACAAGGATCACCAACAGGGTGCAGCACTATTATTTTTTTTTAAATTTATGACAACAGCTAATTTGCAACTAATAGGTGAGTGAGCGTAGCGAACGAACTTCAAGCTGGAGGCGAGTTAGCGTAGCGAACGAGCTAACCTGAAGGCAAGTTAGCACAGCTCAGCGTAGCGAACGAACTTCAAGCTGGAGGCGAGTTAGCGTAGCGAACGAGCTAACCTGAAGGCAAGTTAGCACAGCGAACGAGCTCCAACCTAAAGGTGAGTGAGCGTAGCGAACAAACTTACACCAGGACGTGATTGAGCCATGTGAACGAGCCCATCTTGAAAATTATGAAGTTAAACGGGGCAAAGCCCGCGGGTACAGCTAGTTTTTGTATAAATTTAACGTGGTAGAAATGAGCCATCGACAGAGTGCGCTGAAATCGATCACTGATTTACGTTGGTTGCGCCGGCTTTTTAACGAAGCTAGATTCAAAAAACTTTCAAACTGTATCATCTATATTTACATACACTACTTTGGTTACATACAACGGAGCAAATCTAGGTTTAACAATAGCACAATCTCTGAATAGCGGCAGAAGTATTCTTATTTGCAGCCACCAAATTTGGAAAAGGTTCTTGTCCCAAAATAGAATTTAAATTTTTAAATGAAGCTAGTAATCTTAGCGTCAAGATTTCTTGAAAAATTATATTCCTATGAAGCATCGGGTAGAACCTGATTAAACTACAGCAAGTGTACACTCGACAACCACTTGTTTTGCAGAGACAATTAATCCCATTACAATTCAGTCTGCGGTTTCTTTGACGCGCGTACTCGTGGTTGGGTATTCTCCAGTCTCTGGTAGAGTACGACAGTTAAATCACGTGACCTCATATTCATTCATGTTGGAGTAATGAATGAGGAAAACACGACCGAATCACTACTAAGCGTAACCGAGTCCATTCATGCCAAACGTGGCCTTCAACGATCGTTTAGGAAATCTCCGTTTATATTGTTTTGGTTTCAGGGAATATAATTTTGCATTATGAAGAACCATTGATTAAGATTATTGGAATCCATTCTAAGTACAAAACAACAATCAAATTTGTTCTAAATTTTGAATTGAGTTTTATCATTTTTTTTAACGTGAAATGAAATTACTTTTCTAACTGGCTACAAGATTATTAAAAACAGAACAACTGTTTCACAACCAATTTGCACTGCTTTGTTTGTTGACCTTTGCACAGTCCAGTGCAAGAGTTTTGTTAATAGTTCGTCTGAACTACACTACTATGGGATCTTCACAGGGCAGTGTTTAGTTGAAATTGAATTGTTCACTCTTACACTACCACGGTCGTTGTCTATGCACGCTATCGCCACTATGGTTGACTGTTGCACAATGCAATGTTTTAGTTATACTTCACGCTCACACTACCATGATTGTTTGTTGCACATTCACTGTGCAAGACAAACTTGCTAGTTACTCTGCACGCTAACGCCACTATGGTTGGCTGGTTTGGTCCAAGGAATTTAGAAAGCAGATCTGAACTGGTTGAACCTCCTTCTCTAGAGTCTAGACTGCGAGTTGTCTTGTGGTCATCTCGTCCCTACCTTGCTATAGCTGCGTCACCTGTTACGTATAATCTCTTGAATGGGGTCGCTGTTGTCATGTTAATCTATTTTGTTGTAACTAACCTATACCAGTGATAACAAGTGGAACTCCTGAAATATTGTATCGCTTCAAGGCCGCACGGGCGTATTAAATAGTTTAGTCATAATGTTTCCGAGTGTATATTTTGTTTCAAACTACAGTTCTTTTTTTATATTAACTAAGGACTTCATATCCCATCACAGTTTTGTTAACACACGACATACTTTTATCATAGGTAAAATATAAGCACTGTTACTTCGCATCAAAAAATAAAGAGCAGATTACTATTTAAGTTTAAGATATGATAAGTTTCCTATTTCTTCTGGTAAAAACTTAAATGGCGAATTTCTCTAAAGCTTGACCTTGTCGAAAAATTTCAAGTAGAAACTTTGGGACTGCATCCGGCCATGGCAAACACTAAAATTAAAATGGTTTAATTAGGCCTAGTATGATTGCAGCAGTATTTACTTAGTATAAACGAAATATATGACAGCCCTAATTTCAGAACAAGTTTGAAACCTTAAGACCTATTACAACTCCAGAATGAAGAGGACAATGTCCTTCAACAGTCGCAGTGGGCTCATCACCCGCTGAAAATCACTAACGAAGAAACAGTTGCAACTGCTTGACATCCTTCTGTTAATTACAAATCTGACAAAACTCTCGAGACTCAACCGTTTGCATTTGACAACGCATCTCCATATCTACCTCCGTCCCTCTCCTGATATGAAAATACTTCAGCCATATTTCTCGTGAATTTCCCAACATTCGCACGCAAGAGAATCACCTGTGTCTTGACTCCGGATGTGAACTAACGAAGAGGGAAAGTAGCGCTTCCGTTTCAGCTGTAACATGTACTTCAGAGTCTAATAAGCTGCGTTGACGGTCTTTGCGCATTGCATGTTTATACTATATGCAGTATATTGCATTGTGTCGTCATTGTTTATAATGAATGTGATTTTCATGAGAGATAATTAGTTCAGCTTCAGCTGTCTGGAAGTGGGACAGCTCTTACTTCGCTTTGAAAGTTAATGACTTGGATTGCGACTGTTTTGACTAATCATTTTGTTGCGTTAATTTATATTCATGTTTATTGGAGAGTTTGGCTGCTCTGGTGGTAAGGACAGGCAACATATGTCCTGGTCTCCTGGAGCCTAGAGATTAAATCTCCCCAATCACCTAAGGTTACTCGCTATGATGATGCTCAATCTTAAAAGAATAAAACGTAAGCCGTTCTGACAAAACGTGACCCCTAATCTAAGTTTGCCTCCGAAAGACAGTAGTAGCCATTGATTGTGTTGGTGAAGGTTTGAGTGAGTATTATCGGGAGCTCAAATCCACATCGTCCATTTTGTTCTGCCTGTTAATATCGGTGTTATTGCCACATAGGCGGTCCTTGCAGATATAAACGCCGCCGTAACTCTTCTCCTAACTGCCCAGCGGCTGGTAACGGAGAAGGCTGTGCTTCTCGTTTTTGTTGTCATATCAAGTTGGTGTAGAGTGATGCAAAATTATGAGAGTTGAAGAATTCATTACTCACTACAAGCCTTAAACTCAAAGCCCAATGATCAAAGTAGCCGAATCTTTTAAAAAGCCTCTGACTTTTCTCAAGATCAAATAAACGACTACCACCATCTGACTCCACCTGACAGCACCATATCCAATCTACAGCAGCCCAATGTACTTTGATGAGTATATAGAAATGCCTGAATTTCTCTCAGATAGTTTTCGGTAAAGATGTCAGTTGTCGCAAATTTGTTGTTTGTTACCGAGAGTACTTTGCTGGTTGTAAACTTCTTTCGTCCAATGTTATCTCTCGTAACTATAGGCTGGTCCATGGCACCTGCTACGCACTGAAGCCGAAGGTTGGAGGTTCGATCTTCTCAGACCGGTTTGCCGTTGCTGTCGTGCGACCCCGACATAACCTCACTTTCACACAGTCAGCTGTTTCTCCACATTGTTGTGACATCATCAACAACGTGTGATTCCTAGTTTACTCCGCCATGGTCCTTCGAAGAGACCAATGGACCGATTTAATACCCTTTTAACTACCTACTATATTACAACAACTAGACTTATACTCGCTGAAAATAATCGCCGAAATATTTCAGTTTTTTTTTTTGTTATATTATTTGGTGCTTTCCACATTTTTTCAGTTACTTTTAAGTCAGGATACTCAATATATTTAGGCCAATTTTATCACGTTGTGCTTTTCGTCTTTCAATCGTTTCAATCATTGCTGTCTAATGCAACCTAATTAATTGTCACAACCTATTTGAGGTAAAAACTCGATTCGTTTTACTGCAAGTGGACCCGACAAAATAATCTTTTACTCAAATTACCTAAAGTGCAATAACGTGTTAGTGTCTGCATAGCAAGCAGAGGTAAAATTAGTGCAATTTCAAGCACATAGTTTGATTCATTGTTTGAAAAATGAGATGAACAGAATGTTTTTAATCTTATAGGCCTTCAATACCTTATACAAATCATCTTCTGTTCCAAAATACTGTATGATTATAGATTCATTTTAATATTTATGTGTGATAAGATATTGTAAATCAATGCTGAGCAAGCTCCATTGCAAGGCAAATCAGTGAAAGTGGTTTCGGCAGAGAGCCAGAAGAGGCCGTTTGTTGTGGTCAGGGATTGGTGAATGTGAACATTTACCTCTATCTGCTTTGGATCACTTGGATCTCAATTCTTACCTCACTACCGAAAATAGTAAATAAGGCATGGTAGATGACTGAAAGATAATTGTTGAATAGATTAGCTATATCTTATTCACATTAACTATCATTTAGATGTAGCTATAACACATAATATAATCATCCAGTCCTCTAGTTTTGTATTCAATTTCTATAATTAAATTAAAACCCCTAATGGGAAATAGCCCCCGCCGCAGCAAACCTGCGGAAATTTATATGGGAAATTTGCTAAAAACTACTGAAATCATCCGCATCATTATTATAAAATAATACCTTACTAGTGCAGATAAAATAAAATAAATATTCTAATTGGTTTAGAAGCATCCAGAGCTGAAAAAATGAATTAATAGTTTAACCTTTTGCATTTTGGACATATTTATAAGGTAATTTAAGAATATTGCTAGCACAATGACCTGCTCTAATGCACATCTACCTTACATACACACATAGAGATAAGAGATTTGTTTATGTCACTATTCCATGTTTTCATTACTGAATTCAAGTTAATCGTAAAAATTTAACTTATGGTACAAAAAAAGCTGATGATAGATGTATCAATCAAAATTCTTAATTATCATTGGCTTTAAATGTCAGTGACAGGCTTTGATCAACTAATTCATGCTATTCTTCAATGTCTACCTGGGCCTTGACACATGAGTGGCAGGCATACAATGACACAATGTAGCTGTAATGTCAGTGACTAGCAGCTCTATAATGACTCATCATGTTCAGCTCGGCTGGCTGACATTGGCCTCATGGAGGTTCTGGGGTGTGATGATTGAATAAGGTCGGAAATCAATCTCTGTGTGACGGAAAAGAATTGATTTTGAGCTAAAACCAGTCTATGACCTTACTCTTCCAAACTTTTTTTTTCGTGTCAGGCATTTTGCTACTTTTTATTTAACCTTTCTGTGTTGGCCCACCAAAAATGTGTTGCTTAAAAGTTTTGGGTATGTGTTCGAAATGTTCATATTATAAGATGAGGGAAAACATTGTAAAATAGTCATGATTGAATTAATGGTTAACCCATGAGGCTCAAAGATGATAAGAGTAGCTGACATTGTTCTCCTAGGATAGCTTCTAAGATAGCCATTATGATTTAATGGTGTTGTAAATGAATCTGTGTATGACATGGAACGGAGTATAATATAGAAGAAGTTAGTCTGTGCTCTTTTAAAAGTCTGTTTGAAATAGAAATAATATATGTGAATGGGATTTTACTGTGGAAGATGTGTTTTGAAACTGACAAACAAAGAAAGATGAGGCGTTATTTAGCTAATCGGGTGTAAGAAACAAGTTTGAGAGCTACAAACAGTCAAAGTGGAAGCATTCAGATAAGAAGCTATTGCTGAAACTGTCATGCAAAGATTGTTAGCTACTGTGATTTTAAAATAGAAATCGGCAGTGTAAGGCAATTTGTTAGTAGGTCCTGATACTTTTCAAATAACTTCCATTACCAAGGGATTCATATCCAATTGGAATACTTGGTTTTAAGGAAACCTTAGAGTGTAGATCAATCAACCTAACTATAAAATAAAAAGTAAAACTGTCAACATTGCTTAATCATTTAAAGATGTTAGTTATAATTATATTTTATGTAGAGAAATAACTTCAACTATATGCCACCTCTCGAGTTTCCTAAGGTATCGAAATACCATTAAATTGTAACATGTGATGTCAACCAAGTTTTTTCCTACGATTATACCAAAACAAACTAACAACTACCTATAAGCTAATACTGAATGTGTTTTGTCCTCAGGATGAACGGATCCAAGAGCGAGGTGGCGGCATTCTTCGCTGGCCGCTCCTTGCTGGTCACTGGAGCATCAGGCTTCATGGGTAAAGTGTTGCTGGAGAAGCTCCTATATGCTTGCACCGACCTTCGTCAGATCTTCATCCTCATCCGTCCCAAGAGGGGGAAGTCCGTCGAGGCTAGGATGGAAGAAATGTTCAAATCTCCGGTAATTAGCTTTCAATGTCTGAGAAAATTATCTTCTTCTTGTAATTCAAGTCCCATGTGCATTTACAGTAACGCATAAAATGTACATTATTGTTAATATGAGTATGATTCTATCATTTGTTTACTAGTGGAGTCATTTTTTCTCCAGCAAGCTCTACCATGTTTGAAAATTCTTACTAGGCATGAAACCTTTGCTTTAAAGACTTATTTACTAAAACAAACAGATGTTCTGACAAATCTTTTAATTTAGACAAACATTTTACCGTTCATAAATGAGATGATTACACGGACATAAAAATTTGTAAAAGCCACATTGTAATAGCTGTTCTTAAAGCCATCAGTAAAGCCACATTTAAATAAATTTACGGGAGCCGGCTTAAAAAATTGGTTTTTCCCATTTTTTACCCAAATAACATAAAATTTTCAAAAGTTGTATATTGAAGCGATGCTCTTATGTTGGTATTTCAAGTTACCTGCCATTGGTAACCTGCCCACCAACTGGCTTAAAGGGCTTAAGAGACCAGAATTAAGTTAGTGATTTTTTTTATATTTGATTTAATGTCTGGAAAGCAGTCGTTTATAGTTCTCTAAATCATCAGCAAAATTGTCGTAACTTCAAATAGGGAACAGAAAAAACATATAATAATTTTTTCAGTTCGCTAACTTCAAAATTTTATCAGTGCATTATGGAAATGCTACTAACCACACAATATTTAAAGTTATGTTTGTAAACAACAGTAATTACAACAGTAAACATTGATGACGACTTCTTATAACATCAAATTATGTGGTCTAATTTTATAACGATTAGAAGATTATTTCCACAGTATGATGAAAATAATTGTTCATCACACAAAGCAAAAGTGTCTTTTTGGTACTTAATCATATTTCTAAGCTCATATGCGCCTCGCTTGAAAACCACAATTGCGTACGAAAAAGAGCCACTTTCGCTCCAATTGATGAAAACTACTATTTTGTGTCAATTAAAATTTCAAATTTCTACCTCTAATCCCCATAATATTTTGTGGAACTGAATAAGTTTAACTTCAAAAATTATCTATTGCATTAAAAAAAAATTAAGTAAACAGTGGTGGCTGTTAAAAAGTCTATTTAAAATATAACTCTCTCAATCATTCTTTTAAATTAATGTAATTTCTTTTCTACAGCTTTTTCATCGCATTCGAGATAACAAGCCAGAAGCCTTCAAGAAAATTGTACCAATATTTGGAGACGTACTGCAAGATAATCTTGGACTTACGGATGAAGCAAAACGTCGAATCACTGAGGAGGTACAGTATTGGGAAAAACACTCACTCATTTATACTCAAAGGATCTTTAAGATAGCTATGATATATTGTTTACCTACGACCGTTTTTTTTTAACTAGCCGTTTTAGTTCAGTTCTTAGAATTGAGAAGATTCACTTACCAGCATTGTTGTTTTATTTAACAACAGAGTAACGGACCAATGAGGTTCAAGGATTGAAAGAAAAGAAGTAAAATTGTAATACCTCGAACAACTATCAGCTTTTAAGACCAATTTAATTGCTTAAACAATGAGTGAGTGATTGGTTTGAAAATATGTCTTTACATCACAATCAGTGGCTATGAGAGGTTGTAAATGAAAACATAACTCTCTTGGAAGTTATGAGTAGTGATTTTTAGTATTTAGAAATGGTCCTAGGTAAAGTAGTGATCACAAATCGTATAATTAGCCTTACGCAACTGTTGCTTAAGCTACTATTAGATATTAAAGCAGTAAAGCAGAGTAAAAAAGCAAACAACAATCTTTTAGACATCTCTAGTCAGTCATTGTTCACTTTTGATGTCAGGTTACTTGATATTGTGTTGTTGTCAACTAAATATTGCTAACCAAACAAATAGATTGTGACAGTATATTTTTCTAAGAGTTTTATGTCCGTAGTTCATTACTTACAGAAAGCAAACATTTGATTCCTACACACTATGATACCAGATTAACCACACTTTAACCATAAAAGGATGAAAAATCCTTCACAAGGATTTATAACTGACCTATTTCATCTGAGGCAGTAAAACGTCAGCACTGAACTGATACTGATCATCAATGCCTGGGAGTTATGGTTACGTCCTGATAATTAGTTGTGCGCAGGTATCAGTAGTGATCCATAGTGCTGCTACTCTTAAACTGGAGGCCAAACTGAAGGATGCTGTGGAGATGAATGTAGTCGGAACTTACAGGGTGCTAGAACTAGCCAAGCAGATCAAGAACTTAAAGGTAATAGTGCAGAGTACTTGCATTGCCTTTAGCTTTGAATTATTTAACAAAGAGGTGATTAAACATTTGTTAGGTAATTTTAAATATATATTTAGAAAATATTGAACTTTATTTTGGTCAAACGATTCTGTAATCCCATTTTCTATGGTCTGGTTTACAAATTTATTCAAATAAATGTTAATTTTTCTGTTTTTACTGGAAAAATGCACTATATAATGTATGATTTATACAGATACTACTAACACCTTTAACAGTTTGTAATAATGTGTTTTCTAGTTAACAGAACCTTTCAAAGAATTACCTTATAATTGCACTAATAGTTTATTTGGTGGGGATGTTTGGTAAAAGAATTGCAACCATGCAACTACAACTACTGTATAAAAATAATAAAATGTGACCGCAGTCAGTTAGGAAACACGTTAGTTAAACATCCAGTTCCTTCGCAAGAGTAAGGTTAAATCATTAGTAAAGCCAAGAAACTGGTACAATACTTATAAGTACACTACTCAAACCAAAACATACTATAATTTTGGGTCTGCATACCTAATAAATTTATCTTTCTTAATTATTAAAACATACTACTGTATTTTGCGAATTGAATACAACAAATAATTTTATATGGAATTATAGGTTTTTGTCCATGTATCGACTGCATTTTGTCATGTGGATGTGGAGGTGATGGAAGAGAAGATCTATGACACACCTATCTCTCCTTTGGACATCATGCGGATGTGTGAATGGATGGACCAGGAGACATTGGATGTGATACAACCTAGGTAAGTTCCCAGTTGTAAGAGCATTTATTTATCATCATCCATCAACATTCTTTTTTACTATGATTTTGAATTGACAGTAGGATTTTGAGATATAAACAACTCTGATGGTCAAACACAGCTATAGTATAGTATTTTAACTATAAGGTGAATACGTAGCTTTAATTATTGTCATTAATTAGGTATTTTCATGTAATACTGATGCAATGAAATACTTGACTGTTTTTTTTCTATTTTACTATTTTATTAATTTGGAAAGTTTTTGTGATAGGTAGTTACAGAATAATAAAGAGGAGATAGTTGTATCTCCCACTATCTTTTACTTCCAGTGCCTCAAATTCTAGAAATCAAACACTGTGGGGATTTATATTTATTAATATAAACCAGTCTTGCAATTTCAAGTTAGATTAATTGAGTTTGAGTCTGTATTAGATTAGTTTGGCATTTAATTAAATTATGAGGATGGTGATTAAGCTTACATCTATTTTGAAAGGATCAGTTGTCATTCTAGGATAAGTGAAATATTTTTCTCAAGTTCAACTATCCCTTTTTCAGGGTATTGCATCCTCACCCCAACTCATACACTTACTCAAAGAGGTTGGCAGAAGCTATGGTAGACGAATACTATCCTGATATTCCAGCTTGCATAGTCAGGCCCTCCATTGGTAAGTTATATGATGTTTTACAGAATAGTTTGCATGAGCCTGGAATTGATTTTCGCATTACTTCAGGCTAGACCTAGGGGTTGGGGCATTATCACTTAGATAAAATCCATTGGTGATTTGGCAGGATTTGAACCCGGGACCCGCGCTCTAACCACTAGACCAACTCTCTCCCCCGAGAACTATAAACATAAGCTTTACAAAAATTCAACTTTTATAAAGCTAAGATGTATTTTGAGTTTGTTGATGTTTGAGGCATATACAGTAGCAGTAAAACCCTTAAAGCAAGGAGCATTCCAAAACCCTTATATAGTGACATTTTAGTTTGCTATAGAGTGATAGCATTTGCAGATAACACTAATTTTATCTTATTTCCAATGAAAATATCCTCTGACTATGTTCACAGAAGTTAAATTTCCATCAAAGTTGTAATGTCTGGAACCTACATTATCTTTGGAAAAAAAAATTTCCTAAAAGGGAATGGGATGTGAATTTTTGGTTGCGGTTTTTGTTTGATAATATCCGTAAGCTTGATCGTTAATAAATTTAATTACTTGTTTCTTTCCCCAGTAACACCATCAGTGAAGGAGCCAGTTCCAGGCTGGGTAGATAACCTCAATGGTCCTGTAGGTCTATTGATCGGAGGTGGTAAGGGAGTTATCCGTACGATGCATTGCAAAGCAGAACTGCTAGCTCAGCTCATACCTGTGGACTTTGCCATCAACGGAATAATTGTTGTCACTGCAAAAGTTGGCAAAATGACTGAAAGGTAACTCATTAATTATAAGAAAAGGGAGAAAACTCCCTTATAGATGATATCCTTATGGACCAGCTTTTGATTTGTTTATGTCCAGTACATAACGTTTCTGTTTGGTACTATTTATTTACTGCAATTTGATCAGCTTTTGAATGTAAATGGGGAGTCATAAATTCCCCTAAACAACTTTTAAACCTAAACGGACAATAATTTTACTGATAGTTATTTTTTGTTGTGTGAACCATATTGGTAAACTTATAAGTTATCTTTGACTTTGGGATATTAGAGAAAACATCCTATCCTTATAGATGACAGCAGTGAATTTTTGTATTATTACTTTTTATTGTTGCCTTTGTTCTTGAATAAGATGTTTGTGTGTCACCCTATGCATTAGCTTGTGTGGCATCTTCAGGGGGCCTTCTTAAACTATCTACTAATCACTAACACACCTTACTCAAGAACAAGGGCAACCACAGTAAAAAACTAATCTAATATAAGTTCTTGAACCTGGGATAGCATCAAAGTTAATTTTATTCGAATAAAACATATTCAAATTAGCCTCATACAGAAAGTGGTGCCGTTAAAATTATATTTTTCTTTTAATATTATATTTGACATGACACAAAAGGGGCCAAATTCCACAAAAAGTTGTCCTTTCAGTTCATAAACCAACAAATCACAATTAAACATCGCACATTACTCGCAGGACTAAAGACATGCCTGTGTACAACCTGACCCAAGGCAAGACCGCCACTGTGTCGTGGGGCCGTGTGCTAGAGATCGGACGAGAGATCTTCTACAAGTATCCCTTCTCTGTCATGCTGTGGTACCCTGATGGCAACATTCGCAGCAGCAAACTAGTGCACGACATCTACGCCATTTTCTACCATTGGATCCCTGCCTACTTCATTGATGGACTTCTGTTCATCTTTGGACAAAAACGATTGTGAGTTTCTAGAGAATCCTTTAGTTAGGTGTATGGTATGAGTAATTTCACTTATTCCATGTTAACTAGTATTGTAGCATATTTAATTGTGAGTAGTTGGTAATCAATTTGAGTAAAACTTTTGATTGTGTTAACACTTGTAATGTTAATAAAATAGATCAGCAACAGTGGTGTAGCAGCGAATCCTATATTTTAATTTTATATATTAGTCAGTTTTTGGATAGTGTTGAGCGTTCCCTTACTAGAAAATGTTCAACTTCCCCAATGAGCAGCAACTACTCTAAAATCAAATTCTTTATTGCATATTCCAAGTAATGGAATGATGAGGGCTGACCAAAGGCCTAACTTTTCAAAAACAAATTAACATCAAATATGAATCTGACCTTTTAAATTTGAACTGTTGGGCTACATTTGTGCATATTTGACATTCAAAAATTATTTATCATCCTATAGTGTAAGATTGATATTCTTTTCTTACCATACAAATAGGTTGCTTATGCCTATGACAGCTAGTTTATAAACCATCATGATTTCTTTAAATATTACTGTACCGATACCTATCAAAGATATGTTCGGAGAAATATTTGTTAGAGTTTTGTAAAGCTAAGTGTATCATCCTCACAGATTTTACCTTTGATTTTGGATTCTCCAATCACAAGTAAAAGCCTATTTTAAAATATAAAACACTTGGGGTCTTTGGATTACATAAATCAAGTAAAGCTCAGAAAGTTGCTGTTGTGTTCGTGGGTTGAATTGGACTTAGGAAGTGGACTGCTGAAATAAATACGATAATTTTACATGTTTAAAACTTGGCTACAAACAGGTGGTTAAGGTATGACTTTTGGAGGTAGACTGGCTGTTGTAGGGACGGACGGACATGGACGGTGGTGTGATGTAGGTGGAGGAGGGGATCAGGTGATGTTTGTAGCCAATGAGATTTATTGAAAATCATACGATCACAGTGGCGTGATGTACAAGGAAATCATAGTTACAACGGATATTAATATTCTTAAGATATATTACAGTTGCCCTATAAAATTTGCTTCTTTAGCTGCATTCATCCTTCTAAAAATTGTGCTCATGACCAATTAACAGATAATTTTAACCTTTTTCCACTTTCAGCATGATCCGTGTCCAGAACAAAGTGGCTGTAGGTTTAGAGGTTCTTCAGTACTTCACCACGAGACAATGGAACTTCAAGAATGACAAACTTCTAGCTCTAAGGGATGAGTTGAAAGGCCCTGACAAAGAGACGTTTGCAATGCCGTTCGAAGATGTGCAGGAGGTGCCGTACATGACGGACTGTATGTTAGGAGCTCGCCAGTACCTGTGTAAGGAGGATCCTGCCAACATACCTCGGGCCAGGAGGAACCTCATGCTGTGAGTACTGTATTTACTTCCAGCTTTTTTGAGAGTGACTGTGACTCATCGAATTTGAATTACAAGTGAAATAATTGACAAAAGAGTAGCACATGAAGGATTTGAAAAATTTAGTTTAAATGATTTTACAGAGAAAATTACAGCCAATGGAATGAAATACAACAAAATATAACACTGACAACACTAATATAAGACTTCTTCAAAGAGTAGATGATTGGATTAGGTAATGTATTGAGTTGCAGGAGTAGGATAAAGTTCAAATATGTAACTGCTGTATTTAATGATCCTGACTAAAGAATAACCATCTATATTAGTAACACAGTTACTGTCATTTATTTTTTACTGATATTCAACAACCATGTAGCAAATAGCAACCGTGTATATAGATGACTGAAGGAAATTATTAATGATAAATTATCTTGCGTGTTTACAGATTTTGGCTGTTGGACCGTTTTGCTGCTCTGCTCTTCTACTTGCTGATAGCCTGGATAATCGTTTCATCGTCTGACACAGTTCGAGGTATGCTCGACTCTGTGCTGGAAAGTGTGTCAACAGTGCCTGTCTTTAGACGATCCATTGACAAAACCCCCGCAGAGTAAAATGACACAACATGAAAAAGGCGTTTGGAATTGTTTTATTTGATGAACACGTGTTTTTGGCTTCCCGTATGCTTATTATAACATAACCATTTGGGATTATACTGATTGAAATCTGGCACTGAATTTAAGAAGCAATTGTTTACTTTAATTTA
Organism: Macrosteles quadrilineatus; assembly: GCF_028750875.1. Taxonomy (NCBI): domain Eukaryota; kingdom Metazoa; phylum Arthropoda; class Insecta; order Hemiptera; family Cicadellidae; genus Macrosteles; species Macrosteles quadrilineatus. The sequence goes on from NW_026542615.1 coordinate 1,916,818, forward strand.
AAATTAACTATAGTTATAAATAAGTATATAGATCCAATCCTTGACATTAATTTTAAAGCATATTTTCTAGTGATGGACGAGACTAGGACGAGACTAGATTTTTCACTTTGAGACGAGACGAGATTTTTTTATTCCGGCGGGACGGGATTTTTTTTTAGACGAGATTTAATGAAGTTAAAAATAAATTAATATCTACTTTTTAGGTTCAGAAATACATACTTTCAAGTTTTAAAAACTTGACAAAAAATAGACAAAAATATTTAAAATCTTTTATTGAAAACATTAATAAAAACATCATTATATAAAAAAAATATTAACAAGGCCTAACTTATTAAAAATAACTCTTCGGCATAGGAAACATGGAGATATCAGTTAGTATACAGGGTGGTAAAAAAGTCCCAGGACAGTTAAATATTTTAAAAAATTATGCAGATAGAGCTACAATACTTGGTACAAAGTTACAGGGCATAAAACTCTATTTTAACACATATTCAATGATCCAATAACTCTTCAGCAGGACGGCCCACAAGGAGTCGGAAGAAAATCTTAAATGGAAGCATAGGTCAATATGCACATCAAATTAAAGGTCTTTTTTAGTAGAATACAATGCCGCAAACCGCACTTCAAAAGGTTGATCCTGCGCAAAATGACAGTTGTTCAAAGCTTCATTTAATTTACATTGCTATTATACGCTTACTCCTCAGGGGGCACAGCCCTATGAATCGGAAGAAAATTGTTAACGTAAGCATAGGTCGATATGCACATCAAATTAAAGGGGTCTTCACTAGTAGATTACGATGCCGTAAATTGAAGCTCAAAAGAATGCCTGAGTAAAAAATGGCAGTCGTTCAAAGATTCAAAATGGCGGATTCAAGAAATCTTTGAACATCTGCCATTTTGCGCAGGATCAACCTTTTGAAGTGTGGTTTGCGGCATTGTATTCTACTAAAAAAGACCTTTAATTTGATGTGCATATTGACCTATGCTTCCATTTAAGATTTTCTTCCGACTCCTTGTGGGCCGTCCCCCTGAAGAGTTATTGGATCACTGAATATGCGTTAAAATAGAGTTTTATGCCCTGTAACTTTGTACCAAGTATTGTAGCTCTATCTGCATTATTTTTTTTTAATATTCAACTGTCCTGGGACTTTTTTACCACCCTGTATATATAGTTAAACTTTGAAAAATATCAAAAACAACAGTATTACTAGTTAAGTATCAAGTAAACATTTTTAAGTCTTGTGTTATTTTTAGAATGATTTTGGAATAAAAAAAAATTTTAATCTAAAAATTAAATTATTTTAAATAAAAAGTTTGCAATTTACGTTTTGCAAAAAAACTTCACCACGTTTTTTTTTAAATATCCTGTTAGTATTTCAATTTCAATCCCGCCCAAAGCTTCGAGATATAAACAATCTCGATGTTTCGGGTCTTGTCCATCAGTAATATTTTCTACCCCTGTGACTAAAGGAATGAGCATTTAGTGGCTGCAACCACATTATGCTTTGAAATAAGCCTAAAACACATGAAGAAGTTTGAAGAGATAGAACTGATGTAAATAAATGATATTATTAAATAAGTAGATAATTTTGAATAGGTGTATTTTTATGGAGCAATAATGAATAAATAAATATCAAACTAATTAATGAATTGTGTGTAATAATTAACAGGATTTGGTTGAAGGTATGTCTTCGATTTTTTTCAACCTGTTTCCCTGTTTGTAAATATCTCAGAAGTGTAGGCATTATGTTAGACTATCAATGCAATTTACAACTCAAAGATTTGTTTCAATTCATTTGGTTCTAGTGAATGTTTCAAAATCACTGATTCAGTTCCCTCTAATCCTGTACAACAGTGTGCAACTCTTAAAATACTGCATATGGTCCAAAAATATATCTTAACCCTTTGTGGGTGTCTTTGATTTTAAAACACCTAGAGTGCCTAGCAGCGCACTCCTCCGGGAACCTAGTAGCGGGCATTTAGCAAAAGCGGTGATACTTAGTGCAGGCTCTGTGCTACACGACTCTTGGCAACTGTTTAATAAGGGAGAGAGCAAAATCATGTTCAATTTGTTCCTAGAAAGATGTGTGTAAGAAACGGTTACTCTTGAAACTGCAAGCCAGTGATAACGGATATTTCTCTATAAAAATAAACAAGCCTAGGAGGAAAAGTCTGTTTTGACACTTATAAAGGGTTAATGTAATATTTTAGTTGACATAACAAAATGTTCGAAATATTGAAGTAAAATTCTCTGGTCGGTACTTAATCTAAGGTGATTAGTAGTAAATATATTTTACAATAAAAGTTTGTTTTTAAGTTTAATGAATAAATCAACACTCAAAAATAAAATGTACTGTACAAAATAAGACCAAAAATAAAAATAAACTAGATTAGTCTCATCCACAATTATTTATAGTTACCAAGTGTGTACACATATTTATTTGAAGTGTTTTGTGTTTATTTTAGCATTTGTTTCAAATCTGTTCAAGGGCAGTTTAGTTTTAGATCACAAGACTTGGCTCAATCTAACTATAAGATATAACACCTTATTGTTATCATTCCATTTTAGTATGGTGCATTGTACTGGACTATATTAAAGAAACTTTTGTACCTAATAATATTTGCTGTTTATTGTATGTTCTCCTTATTCTTTCTTCCACAATAAAATCTGTAGTTTTCAATATGTTTTTTATATTTTTAATTACAAAATTATTAGCTACTAGTCTATTCGCAGAAAAACAAACACTGGAGATATTTTTAATTAAGTTCTTCTATGGCCAAAAGTGTGAAATATTCAAAGATTTCCTCCGCCAAGTTATTTATCATCAACCAATCAAACAATTTACAAACATAATAATTTCCAATACACACTTTACAAAAGTGCATAAACCACAATGATTGTCTGCATTCAAAATATATTGTGAAGGATATTTGAGTAAACTGTGATACTTTCGAACCCTGGAGGATAGCTCAAGTATACTCATTACTACTGGTTGTTAAAGTAACAGCAAGTAAGTGGGTGTTTTATAGATCGTTGTGGGTCTAATATGACCATTAGGATAACAGACTTATCTAATTCAATTGGTAAAGAGTATACTAAAACACAAGAAACACTTCACACTCTACAAACAAATAATAATCATAATTCACTGTCACTGACATCCTTAATTGAAAATTCTCTTAATGACAAGTCTAAAAATTCTGTCAAGTTTTAAATATTGTGAAAGTTAGTGTAAAGATGTTTGTGTTTCGTGTGACAAAATGATTTTTTTCAATTCAAGCTTGCTGACTTACACATATTTAAAAAAAACCTACTAAGATGTAAGGGCTCCACGTTGTATCCTCAACCTTACTATACAATAAAGTAGAATTTCCATTCTAGTCCAAGCATTTATTTGCTAAATGATGTACTAGCTTATATACAAAGCTGAAAAGATGTTTTCTAGAAATTGTATAAGAATCAAAATTTGTAGTAGTAAAAATATGTTTGCTGAATAGTCCTTATTCAAAGGTTTAAAACTTTGCTACATTAGTGAGGGTCATCCAAAATAACTGATAATAGTGACAATACCAGGAAAATGCTCTAAATTAAGGAAATACTACTGTTAAAGAATGTCTTAAAGGCTTTTAATAGTAGGTAGCAGGCCATTTTTTAAGTACGCTCGACCTCAGTCTAACTATCCAGAAACTCTGCCAAAACCCTAAAGTCCAAAGCCATAATACTATTTGTGCTGATAATCAATATATTCTGATAAATCAATACCATAAGTTAGCTAGGTCTTTAAACATAGCTTAGCTACAGAAATGAGCTTAAAAGGGCTTTGCATGAAAAACTAAGATTTTGTAAAAACAGTTTTTACTTCTCTAAATACAAATTCACAAGTAGAAGCGACGTCTAGATGTCTCCAGTTCGTGTCGTCTGCCGGACTGTATCCATTCATATTCGCCAGTCTTGCTGTCAAATGTTCCGAGTTGTAGGGACTGTAGCCGTAGAGTGAACCTTGGACCAAGCTCCTTCAGGCGAGGCTTGGCCTTGGGGCTGAACTCATACCTGGACACAAGTCAGATGTTATAGGGAGTCAGCCATCGTAGGAACAAACCATGTACTATGAAAATGTATACATTTTTATTTGAATTTAAACTGCTTACTATTTAGCCTATACATTGATTACTTACTAGAGAACAAAGACATACTTTATCATAAGGCTAGTCTATATTAGAACAGTATAGGAATTCCCTAGGAAACAACCCTTTTTGGTGGATAGACTTAATTTGAAAATAAGTGACTAACTGATTTTGCTTTGTCTCCATTGAAATAAAACACGCTAAGGTTGTCTTTCTCCAATCAAAGCCGCTATCATTTGTTGCTAAGTTTGTTAAAAGACCGATTTGTTTTATGTTTATTTATTAGTTTACATATTGTGTATTGGAATTCCTTTATCTCACATTCAGAGTGTGAATTTTGATAGCTATTTATTTTACATTGATGTAATGATGATGAAAATTGTGTTGAAATGAACAATGAATTTTACAATACATCACATGGATTTATCAAATCAACAATTTGGTAAGAATTTAAGACATTTTACTACTAGTCCCAAAAATTATCCATTTTGGTGCAATAGTAGTTTATGAGCAAGGTGAAGCCGGGTGCACTTTTTGTAACAAGGATCATTGTGAACGATACTTTTCATTGCAATGCAAATTTAAATAACCACATGAAACTTCTTGGTCTTAAATAATAAAAAAATTATTCCATAGTTATTCTCGTCATAGTTCTCATACTAAAAGTTTTACATTTCATTTAAGTCAGCACTTAAAAAATTTCTAGAAATAGACAAATATTACGCTATTACTATTAGTATCCTGATCAAAGTATTAGTGATCCTGTTGAGCTTAATGTAAACTTAGTTTGTTTGGGATAGGCACACTATTATTTGGGACAGGAAAAGTAATTTTTGTGAGGGGCAATTTTTGTAAAGCTCAGCTGTACGGAAATGAGCTTTATTCATATACAGAGTAGTGAAAATAATTCTTAACGTGAACTTTCACGAGTTGGAATTCCCAACATCATTCCTATGACAAAGAAGTGACTAGTTCTAAAGGGATGTTAGTTTAGTACCTGTGATGTCGAAAAAAGATGTAATCTCTCTGGTTGTGGAAGGTGACTGCTCTCCGTCCCTTGAATTCCGGGTTGATATTGAAAATAGAAGCAAGCAATCTAGCGACTGTTTGACCCAGACGAGTGGTAAAATTGTTCAGAATCACTTCAGGTCGATGGGACGAAATTTCCTTCCAGTCTTTCTAAAAGTATAAAATATTATGTTAGGTTTAAGATTGCAAAAAAAATGTTGTGAGGCCAGATATGATATTGTATACAGTCAAAATGAGACAAATTTCAAGGGGTAGGGGAAAAATTTGCATTGTCTAGGTATTTTTAATAAAGAGATTTCTTTTATCGAGGTTTTTTAATAATGCCGTTATTCGTCTTAAAGAGGTTTTTCCTCGATCTGAGGCACTGCCAAACAATGACTGAGGAAGAAAGAGAGATGGGTGGGGGTTTCATGTTGGAAAAGATTCTGTTTGTTCCGAAAACAACCTACTATGGAGGTTAAGATCATGGGCAATTTGTCTTATAGAGGTTGCATTCGTTTTGTAGAGATTTGGTGCTAAGAATATTCGTTGTATAGAGGTTAATCAGTCCTAGTCCATGTCACAAACAAATTCGTCTAATGGTTTTAACCTAATTACTACATTGTACAGAGGTGCTTTTAGCATTGACCTTATGAAAGTTTCAAGGGGATTTCAAAAGATTTGTCTTATCGAGGAATTTGTTTCACCGAGGTTCATACTAACAACGTTTGACTGTATAACTAGTCTAGCTCTAGAATGTTTAAATTCTTTGAACACAATCTCTATTATTATGTACCTCAATCAGCTTCATAAAATCATATCTCCATGGAACTTCTTAGTTGGCACCTTTATAAAATGTAAATAAATTAAAGAGTAGTCCAAAATATCATAACAATAAATCAGGTTTCCTTGAAATTGAATGGTCTGGTGGCCAGCATTAGGTACTGTTTGCGGTCTCTGACTATTGCTAGAGCTAGACATTCCATCCCCATGTTAAAGTTCTGCTTCTCACCAGATTAAAAAAAATTATTAAATGAAAAAATTCTGTTGACTCCAACTACAATAAAATCAGGAGGTAAATAATTGTTGTTGTGAGATTAGCCACCGACAGATTGCGTTGATGTAAATTACTAATTTCCATCAAATATGCAGTTTTTTTTTACAAGTAAAAGTAATGGGGCGACTTATTGTAACCTATAGCATCTCTTGTGTCACACCAACTACATCAGTAAAAAAATAAGGTAGAAAATATAATTTTAAATACTAGTGCACTCTGTCACTGGCTCGAAACTACTTTCTTTTTCAATAAAAATTGGCAACAGCTGGTCCATATAGATGGAATGTATACAATTAAAAGTCAATGATAATGTCTTTAAACAGAAGCTCTTAACTTGCAAAAACAAGTAATTGTGGATATATACTGTAGTAGTGAACAACATATTGAATACTCACCCTAAGCTCTGGAGTGATTTTCACGTTACTAAGCCTAAAATGAGCAGTTGGACCATCGGGAAGATGAATTACCACGAGACCATCTTGAAAGTGTTAAGGAAAATCTCAACCTTTACAATTATATTATTGTAAATTTCTAGTTGTTTTACCTGGGCTTTGCAATGGAGATGAACTCATAGTCAAAGCATTATTTAAACCTGTACAGTTAGTGGCGGTGACAACCCGACAATACCATCAATCACTTTCTAAAGTTGTGCGGGATTGGATGGTTTAGTAACACATAAAGGACAAAAAAGTTAGATTACACTTGATTTTAAGGCAAAGAACTTGGCTTCAGATTCAAATTTAGTAAAGAAAAGGAACAAAGCCAACAATTTGAATAGCTCAATGTAGCTTATAGTCTAGACACAAAATATTATTCTCTTCATGTCACTACAATGTATTTTAATGCAAATATGAGTGAAGGATGAATGTAGATAATAACCTGTGTAGCTTTGTTACTGACTAAGATCAGCTGTTTTATTAGACAGAATCATATTTGAAGAACAACCATCATTAACACCTCGGTCAAGTTTAGAAACTATCAAAGCTGCTGCCTTTTCTCAGGATTGCAACCTTTTGATTGTTAGGCGAGCACTAAAACTACTCGACTATTCTATTGGGAGTGTGTGTTAATTTATTATTTGTTTCCTTCCTAAATTATTTTAATTTTAAGACCCAGAAGCCATTTGTCATTGGGCGATCAATCCATGTGTCTATCTAAAAATAGTTTGATAATTGATAGTAACAAGACTAGGGTTTGGACCGTTCCAACCTGAAAAATGCCATTGGCGTGGAAAACACAAATGACAAGTGATTGTAAAAACATTAAATTTTACATCAGGTATTGAACTATATCATACTGGTACAGTGGTTACATCTCTTAATAGATGTTTTACAAAATATTTGATATTTAAAATTATAAGACTGGAGTGATAGCATATCATCATGCTGAAACTATAAGCATATTATTTCATAGTGTATTAATATACTAAGCATTGTATACTAAGCAAACAATATCGTACTGTGGTATAGTTTCAAAGTCAAAGGATACTAGGTTCGCCATGGTTCTCATTGATTATAAGGACATCGGTGAACTTCTTGGCCGTAGCATCCTTGACTATCCTCTTAACACTGCACCTCTGTCTGTACCTAGTCAGAGAGTTGGGGATCACTCTGCCTAACTCCACACCAAATACTCTGGTTTTCTGCAACATTTCATATATTGTTTCAGGCAGGGACAATAGGACTGAACAACACTACAACTAGCGCCTGCAGATGAGATTTGACATAGGCCTACTATACTAAGGTATTAGTGAGTAGGCAACACAACTACTGCACCGCATAATAACGTGACGAGTAATCAATACTCTTGACACCATTTTATTGGTTAAGTCTGAGATATTGGAATCAAGACTGGCATAACCTTAGTTCTATATAGAACTATCAAAGTCTGTGTATATAGTTATTTAAAATTAGAATGTTTGAAACTTCTAAATAGCTTATTCCCTATATGGGAAATTCGTTAAAAATGTAGGCCTAAATAGGCTAGACTAGATATTCAGCTATCTACCTATAATCGTAAAAAAGGCATTATTTTTTACTCGTAAATAACTGGAGTTAGAATAATATGCATAGGCCTACAAGAAAAAGCCATCGCCTAATCAACAAGAAACAAATTATTTTTCCTCTGCAGAAAATGTTTATGACAAAGGAATTGGACTTTAAGGCCTAAGCTTTTAAGGATGGTGGACACCATTTTTGTTGATTCAATCAGTCTTTTCTTAGGTTAGTCAGTGAACTATTGTCAATTAATTGTACAATATTTTTACAAGACTGAACTGCAGCAAAACTTAGCCAGGTTAAGAAGATATTGAATAACTAAAACCAATTCATTCACTTTGGATTTTAAATTAGGCTAGTGCTTCCAGAAGAGGTTTTTAAGTCAATCCAGAACATTAGGACGAATTTATAAAAAAGTACCTGTTAAAAGTGTGTTTCAGTATTTTTTTTCATCACACATTAATACAACAACATTATAAAGTTAAAAGGTTCAACATTAAAAAGTTAAACCATAGGCCTACAGCATTTAAACAGAAAGTAAATAAAAGAAACGTCTTACAACACTTAAAACATAGGTATAAGCTTATAGGTACCGGTACTGTTACTTACAAGACGGTAAATATACAAAAAAGATGGTAAGTGGTGATCGATTTAGATTACTCCAATCATCATCAGACCCAACATTCGCCTATTGGGTCTGATGATGATTGGAGTGTCCAATCGTAATCAATCACCACTTAAACAATTTTTTTTTATTTATCGTCTTTTAAGTGGGTAGTAACAGTATAAGCGTGAATATATGTTTTAAGTTTTATAAGAAGTTTCTTTAATTTACTTAAAATTTAATAACACGTACAATGCTGATCAAGAAGTGATTTAGCATTTAAACCTACCCTTAAAGGATTGTCCGAATATGTTATGAGAACTTTGGGTTCATACTGGTTTTGAAAATAGCTTTGGAATTCATCAGTTTGTAAATCCAAATTCATTTCTTCAATCCTCTCCTCATTCTCCTGTACTTGTGGATCCAAAACTGTAGTATCTGGTTCTCTTGTGTTTTCGATTGTCCTCGGGATACCTGGAGCCTCACCCTCTGCCTTTCTTCTCTTTCTTTCTGCCTTTTTTTGCTGCAACATTAACAACAACTTTTGTACACTCAAATTAATTAATGAGACTGAAGCAAGTTTACCAACAGAAAAAGGTCGTTGACAATCCGAATCTTTTGGAAGACAGCCTAAAACTTTGTTTTTAATTCTAATGTATTTAGAGTGCTATCCAAAAATCAAAAATTAAAATTAACACACTAACTTAACTAGTAGTTAAAATAATGGTTGTTGACTAGTGGAGGATTAGTAACCGGAAACCCAGCTTGGCACTTTGACTGATCAGTGATTTAATAATAGGCTACCGTACCTATTCCTTCATTATGTTTTCAATCAACTATAACTTAACACAGAAGACATACTACTATAACCCAGAATGCCAACCGCATGGTAAAAAGCGTTAAGTACTTTGAGAGAGCTTTGCCTGTTGATTCGTAGAGGCAGAGTGCATAGCACTACTAGCAGAGTGCATAGCAACGCTGGTGGTGCTGCCTACGAATTGACAGACAAAGCTCTCTCAAAGTACTTAACGCTTTTTACCATGCGGTTGGCATTCTGGGTTTATAGTAGTAGGTTTTCTGTGACTAGGCCTGTACACACAGTAGGGTAAACAAAATGCCTGATTTGAGGCGCAACTCTCAAAGGATTCACCCATTCCTATAACTTTACAGCTCGTGACCGGGAGCTAGCACTTGAGCGATCGCTACTAAGTAACTAATTAACTAACTAAATAATAACTAATACTAACTAATTAACTAATAGGTACTTAACTAATTAACTATTAACCTACAGATTATTTATACTTCAAGTTATATAAGGTCCTCTTTTTGACTTGACATGATGACAAAAAGAGTACAAGCTGCGATAACTTAAGTAAGTTAGTGGCGGATTACCGGTATATTTGCAATTATTCTAAACCTAAAATTTCTCGGTTCCATGGCCTACAAATTTGGTGCAAAGTTTGTATCTTTTACAATTAGCCTAGATTAAGTTTCCCTCTAGCGCGACCCCCTCTTCTGAGGTGCAGGGTCCTACCTGTGCAATCTTAAACTTAACTTACTTGCCCAAAGCTAGTTCTGCCAAGATGTTCAACATTTATTTTAGGAGTATCTTTCTCACCAAGCTCAAAAGAATTAAAAGATTTATGTGATAAGATTGACAAAATTAAAAGCTGTGATCATTAACTCTAGGCTAACCCTTACCTTTTTCAATAACTGTCTCTGTTTTTCTACTAGTTCTCTCCTGCGTATTTTATTTCTTATATGATTGGGGTTTTTCATTTGCGGCAGAACATCTTCTTTTCTGGAACTCATTTTGTTTGCTTTGTTAACTCTAAAACTCAGGAAGGTACAACCACAATATGAGTAATTAAATCAATGGTCGGAACAGCATGAACGGTCACGAGTTGGAGGTTAGTTTTAGAAATTTAGAATTGAGGTTAGGATTGTTGTTGGCGATGGAAGTGCAGAAGCTAAAACCATTGACTATGAATCCTTAAGGATTCATAGTCAATGCTAAAACCAAAACGTCACAGAGAGCCAAATCTGTCTAGCAATGCATTGTTTGTAGCATGCAGCTTCACAAACATTTTTTAAAGTTGATTCTTTTCTTTTTAGCGAATTCTATTACCACTATTACCATAGATAAAACATGTTTATCTATGCTTTTACCATAGGTGGTACGGTTTACCTAGGCCCAGGGCCGATTTACTTTTTCATTTTGATGTCCCTAGAGGCCGAAAACGCGACGTACGTGGACGCGATATTGTAATTGTAATTGTAACTTGAGTAATTTTCGTCCGATTTTGATGAAATTCCGTATAAAGGTGTAAAGCGGGATAAACTTGAATGAGTTCGCGAACCAGTATGATCGGACCATGCGAACGGGGTTTTATGAGGTAAAAAAATGGTAAGACTAACATGTCTGCATCTATAAATTTATGTATTGTATTGTAAAAATTGTGTTTACCGTTGAAATTGAATAAATAAATAAAAGCCTTTGGCTATGTAAAGTGACATACACAATGCATGTAATTTATTTATTTATTTATTTATTCATATCAAAGGATACATCATTATACAAATATTACATAGCTATACTGGTAGAGGTAGACACAAGAGCAGAGTACAAATAAGCAATCTTTATTGCACATATAACCACATCGATTAATAACTAAGCATAGATTACCACCAGCTGACCAGCAAACAACAAAAATAATAACAAGACATTACTAGCAATATACAACAAATCCAGATTATAATAGCAACAAAGTATAAAACTCCTAACATCAAAATGTTTAGTAATAAATTGTAGTTTAAAAGATATAGATTGAATGATTTTTAAAGCAACTCCAAAATAAGCTCAATCATTCATAAACATTATAATGAATAATAATGGGAAGTGTCCACATAATAATGGCATAGTGGCTCCCACTTTTGGTAAAAGACCCCGGGAAAATTTGATTGGAATGATTTGATAAAGTCACACAGACTAGATTTCGTTATCTTCCTCTATAGTAGGCTACTTTAATGTAAAACACAAGTGTAAAAAGTGCCTAAGAAAACACTGACTCATTGTTGAACTAACCGTGAAAAGTCTACTTGCAGTGCATAAAGTCATTGGTAAAATTATTTAAAAATATTGGATTTAAATTTGTTATAAAGTATTTAGAATGTTGACTAGGATTTAATTGAGACATTATTCATTGGTTTTCTAACGGTAAAAATTGGTAATTTATACTTTCCTTGGAGGTTAGCAGTTAAATTATGTTTTATATATTTCTTTGAGAATTTTAAAAGTATTTGTGAACGTTATTATTTGTAATCTTGCAAAACTGATGACAATGCTAGTGATCATAATTGTTTGAGATGATTGCATTTTTTTAAATATGTGATGAATAATGAAATGCCGGACCAACAAAATAACAAATTCGTATACAAAGTTGGATGTATTTCAGATTTTGTCTCTTGATATGTTTAGTTAAATATATCTTGTGTGGTTAGTTAAAAAGCAAGCCAACAAAGATCGTTTTTACTGATAGCCATATTGTTTTGTATTGATATCATTATGGTTTATTTTTTACGAGCACTGTTATAAACACAAATTCAATTGTACCCCCAAAGAAAATTATTACAAAACAAATAATTATATTCAGTATCATAAATTCGAAATATTAATTTTCTAGTTTAGTTTCAATAATTGTGTTTTATCACAATCCTGAAATCATATAAAAGTGTTTTAAACACAAACAAAGAATAAATTATAATTACTTCGAGATATTAACTACATAAATTTTACAAACTCATTTTTCTGATAAAAGAACATTATAGTCCGAGCTCTGAACAAAAAAATGTACAGCAGCACAATGATTAAACTCACTAAACTAAACAAGTTTTGGGTTCGCATGCGGAATTCGATTGCATAGTACTACAAGATTATTTTGGATGTTTGCTTTTATACACTAGGCCTTGAGACTTGGCGTGTGGCAGTGTGTGTACCAGCGCAGAGCGCTCCACCACCGTATAATGCAATAATTATTGTGTTATCATTCAATAGTTAGTCGTACTGACAAGAACCTGTTTATTTTTTATTCTTAAAAAACAATATGTTGCTTATTCGTCAGATATTTGAGACTCCAACAGTTGTTGGTTGGATTTAAGCTAGTTGTTAAACAGAGTATTTGAGTATTTATATTCATATTATAAGTTTGGAGACACGAGTTTGAAGAAAAACAACAACCTTTACTTACTTTTTCCGACGGTTCACCATTTATGGGTTAGCTATTATCGGTAATTATTTTATTTTCCAAGTTTGGAGTAAAGTTTACAAATCATAATAATTACATATTATAAATAAATATATTATTTCCAATAATAATAATTAAATGAAGTTATATTTTTATGGCAAATAAAAAGTAGAATAATAAAATCAACACCTATAAAATTATTTAGTAGAATTAAAATGTTAAATGTAGTTCTAAAAAGTAACGGGCCGCTCCGGGATTTGAACCCGGGACCTCCTGCACCCAAAGCAGGAATCATACCCCTAGACCAAGCGGCCACTTATCAGTGGAAATTATGTTTGCCGTCGTAAACACTTCGAGGTCGTTATTGGAGAAAGCTAAAACCAGGTGTTGAGAAAGTAGTTTCATTCTTCGTCGTCAAGCGCCTTCAAGGATCTCAATGCAATGTAGTCGGTATAGCGGTAAGGAGCGCTCGAGAATCATCTTGGAGGAGTTTCTGATATAGCTAAAAGAAGATTTCTGCTTAATGCTTTAATCAATCTAATAACTTATAATGTGTTAATATTTTAAATTGGACGTCATGAATTTTTTACTAATCGTGATGTAAAATGTTAACAATAACCTCTCTTAATAACCATTTGAGGGAAGTGCATTCTATATCAATGTAACCACTGTCAATATACTGTAGTACTTTTTACCGGCAGTACACAAATCTAAATTTATTTTAAGACATAGTTTGATTTTCTAAATGTTATCCGCAATATGTATATGCACTTTATACTCTTATATTATTACGAGTTAACACCATTTAGATGTTTCGTGATATTATGGCGTCAGTACATATACTATAGGTCCTAATGTAAGTTATTGTTATAAGTTTTGCTTGTAACAAATTAAAAATACGAACAAATTTAATTCATCTTATATATTTAAACAAATTTTGTATTTCTTTTCCGCGTTTGTTTGGCTCTTCTACCCGACTGATTTTCATGATTGAGGTCACAAATTGAAAGATGCACGCACAGATTTCACATCAAGCATCGTGATATATTTATCTACTATATAATATATAACTCGGGCAAAAAACATAAATTTGATTTATTTTCGAGTTCTTACTTCAATTTATTTCACCAGTTAGTATTATAATATTATTTATTTTGGTCTACGAACCTTCAGTGGAATGCTGGCTTCACTGTTATAAAAAAATTAACAAATTAATACAAAAACCAACACAAACAAACAAAAATTAATAGATGAATTTCTTATTTAAGCTATTAGTTATTCAAATCGGACGACTTTCAAGCAAACGCAAGGTAAACAGCCAACATAAAATTTTGTATAAGGTTTTTTTTATAAAAAATCAATAGCTCCAGTATTTTTATATGTTTTTGGACTCAAAATAGTCAGTAAATTGACTTTAATTTGAGCCATTGATCGTTTGAATCAGCTAAGTTCAAGATACTGTATTACTCAATCAAAATCATAAATTTGATTGCTTCTCGGATATTAAATTTATTTTAACGCTGCGGAGCAGCATGGGTCCTCTAGTCTAAATAATGTAAACATTTTTATTATGAATACTAGCTGGCCCGACAGACGTCGTCCTGTCCTAATGTGGTTTTATGTCAATTTGTCAAATGCTTGTTCATTTTCAAGATCCTGGTTGAAGTTCGTTCGCTACACTCACTCACCTTTAGGTTGGAGCTCGTTCGCTGCGCTCACTTGCCTTCAGGTTTGGTCGTTCGCTACGCTAACTCGCCTCCAGATTGAAGTTCGTTCGCTACGCTCACTCACCTTTTGGTTGCAAATTAGCTGTTGTCATAAATTTAAAAAAATAATAGTGCTGCACCCTGTTGGTAATCTATTAACTTTTTAATGCTATTGAACATCACAGAATCAAATTGTTTAGTTGAACCAGCTAGCTGTTAAGATTCGTTAATTCCGTTTAAATATGAGTACTCATAAGGTTAACATGTGAAACTCCAGAGCCACTGGGGCGGAACCCTTTTGAGGGATCTGCACCAAACTTCACACAAACCATCCTTGAATAATGCTTAATAATACCTGAAAGTTTCATTACAACCTGTCGAGCGGTTTCGGAGTCCATAAAGGAGAAACAAACATACATATAAACAAACATACATTCAAACAAACACACATTGGATTTTATATATATAGATGATACATCTTAATGCACATGACATTTTGTATTTCCTATATTTATTAGAACGTAATTTTCAACATGCCAATTTTAATAATTTAACATTGAAATCACTATCCCTTCCTCCCAAAGGTTTGCATAGACATTCATCAAAAGTAATTTTAACATTCATAGATTTGTTGATTACATAGCTTGTTATAAATAAATAAATAATAAATAAATAAAAAGGCCTTTATTTACAAGCGAGTTTCATTTACATGATTTTCAAACTTACTCAAGTCAAACTAAAACTAAACTAACCTAATATATACAGAAATTTAATATACAAAAAACTACAAAGAAAAAAAATTTACAATTTACATTTGTTTTTCTGCATTGCGGCCCTGAATGAGCCATACGATTTGGAGCTCTTTATGTCCTGAGGGAGGCCATTATAGGTAAGTTACTATCAGTAGGTACTGTTACTAAACAGTTTTGTGTGTTTGCATGGGTGTTTTGTTTAATACATATACTATATAATATTCTCCAATGAGCTGTGTGAATGAATTCTACTCATGTTTCTGTAAGGCACGGATTAACCTCTCAACTTTTTCTGAGGATTACGATACGAGGATTAATTAAATTCAGAGCTAACACACTCAGTCTCAATGACAGATTGTTTACAAAGAACTTGAAGTGCAATCCAAGGTGCTACAATAATGGTTTGTTTTGCATAAAATGATTAACCTGAACAGTGTTTATTTTCATCATTCATACATGAAAAAGTAAATAATATACTTCTAACATTCGAGTGTACATGCTTGATTTTTCCAAAGGGTCTGGTCATTGAGAATGACAAACAATTAACGTCTTGACTGACTATGTAAGCTGTTTTCTACTACTTGTGGTAAATTACAACTGTACAGGGTGAGTAATAACAACCGAAGTAATTAAATAAATGTATTCATCACTAGGTCTACCAGCTCTTCGGTTCCTTGAAGCTGTAGGGAGAAGTCATCGTCCATGTTAGGATATTCCACAGTTTCGATCATCAAAAGTGTAACCAGATCATGTACAAAACCCCTAAGATTTATTCTAACTAAACATTTTGGTTTATCTAATAAGATATAAAATGGCAGTTTAAAATCAAAGTATTTGAGAAAAATTAACTAGCTAAAACATTTAACTTTTATCATTATTTGCCGTGGAGTTAGAAAATACTGCTGTTGAGTTTGATTGTTACTACACTTTGAAAACTTGAGAGAAACATGAATAGGCACGTTTGTTATTCAGTTAATTTAGTTCAAACAATCTGGTGTAAATAAGTAGTAAACATTTTAATATCCAACCATCAATCTATACATTCAAACTTTCAATTATTTAAAAATAATTACATCGGATCCTAAACATTCTTTTGATAAATGTTTTAACGAGAATGTTTTATCTGCATTTAAGACAACATAACATATAATATAGGATCATTAGTATATTGATTGATATTTAGATTCAATTTAAAATTGCCTAATATAACAACATGTTAAATTAACCGCCTTGGATTTTTTTATTCAAACATTTTTAGTCACGTTAAAAAACAATTTTAGCCGCCATTTTACCAATATGGCCGCCAACTTGGATTTATCTTATAGAACAAACACCCTATATTTTATGATGTTTTTAGAAAGTAAATGCAATTTAGAGAGAAAGTGCCAAGAGTAAATGAGTCTTAAAATTGCATTCTAAAAATACCATAAAACACATAAAAAATATTGATGCCATTTTTGTGGCAGCAAATTTGAAAATAGGAAAACTTTGTATTTTATTGCTTTTTTAGAATTCATTTTAACTAATATGATGTACTAATATTAGCATATTTTATTTTAACTATTAGTTATTTAGTACATTTTAATTAATAAGTACATTTTATTTATTTTAACTAATAGATGGAATTTTAAGACTTATTTACTCTTAACATGTTCGCCGTAAACTTACTCGTTTAGGAGCTACATGATGCAGAATGTTACATTGCAAGTAATTTTTTTTCTTAGTAACACGCTGCATCTCCTAAATGAGTAGCTATAAAGAAAAAATGTCCAGTATACAACGTTTTTAAATTGCATTTAATTTCTAAAAAATCATCAAATAAGGTCTTCCATGTGGAAAATCAAATTTAGCGGACATATTGGACAAATGGCGGCTAAAATTATTTTTTCAACTCGACCAAAATTTTTTAAATAAAAAATTGAATGCAGTTACAATTTAACATTTTTTATCTATTATAACTTTCGATTAAAATAGCTGGCACTCTTATATCAATCACCCTGTATTTATTTTTATTTTGAAATTAAATTCCAAACTGTGTAGTCACATAAGCCTGAATTAATAATGTAAACGAAAATCATAAAATTTTTCTGAACCCCTATTTTGAAACAGCTGTCGCACAAATTACGTTTAAAACATTTGTCTAAACAGCTGGAGAATGTGAATGAAATTTATGGCTTTTTAATCATCCCACAACAATAAGTTTGGGAAATCAGGTGTTAAGTTGATAGTTCATCTTACGAGTACATTTGAGTTCTTCTATTCACTTAAAACTCGTGATTTTATTTATTCTAAAAGGTTAATATAATCATTTGGTAAAATATCGTTATCAATCGTGTCATTGCTTTACAACAAAGTACGTAAGCTACAAGAACAAGAATGGCAAAAGTTACACGTAGTTTTTTTATATATAGTGAGTCATGCACGTATTTTCGTTTTTTCAACGAAACAAAATACTTTGCGGTTTGTTCAAATTTATCATCTTATGAAGACCGGCAGCTAATATCGATTAGATAACATCATTGATGGATCCAGAATCGATCTCTCTGAGACCAGCAAGAAAATACAAGAACTGCAATACAGGACTATAACGATAAAATATTCACTCAATACTTTTTGGATAGTTATCCATACAAATTCATGACTGTGTTTTTCAACATCATTGGAAATTAATGTTCTTTTTTGTGAGAAAACTGTGAAAATCCTGTCTTGTAACTGTCCAACGTCAGTCTTGTGTTAGGTAGAAAAATTATTGCACAGTCCAAGGACAAAAATAATCTGAATCTAGAAACGGGTCTGCTCGGATTATTAACCCTACATTTACCATCCCTACCCATACCCTACGATATTTGTTCTAAATCGCATCATATAGCACTATTACCGTTTTATACAGTATAATGGTATATTAATTTCCTCCTTAAGTCGTCTTTAATGCGATAGGGCGATGAGACATGAAAGATGCAAAAGTTAACAAAATGTTGTCATCCTAATTTGGGTAAATAAATTGCTCATCTTACAGAGTGACAGAAATTACTAATTTTCGAAAACATATCCTTTAGTGGCCCAATTCAACGTCCGTAGTCAGTTTTCAATTCAACTTCAACGTAATGGTATGTCTTCTCCAGTCGAGTAGTCAATTCCACTTTAATGTTTTCAAACTGTGCTGTTTCACCATAGATACAGAGATCCAGATGAAACTTTCTGTTGGAGTGAAGTAGTTCTGAAGCAGGGGTGAGTCAGGCCACGGGGTGTCCACGCTGCCTCCCACCTGGTATCTTATCACTGCCACCTGTATCACTGATAAGATATTGACAGGACGTAACAACGTGGTGTCACTCCACCGCTGTCCTCTAGTCTGCAAACAACAGTCTTCATTGTGCTCTAGAAACGGTTAACAGGTAATGCAGTTGGTTCACAGGTACAATCAAATGTGTAAAATTGTGATAATTACTATGTAAATCAATATGTTAATTGTTTTACATATTTTATGTAGAAATATCATAAAGTTAGTCAATAGGTGCCCTATAGCATTCATTGTTCATACAAAGGCTATCGAAAAAAACTTATTTCCGATCGAGCTACCGCATAAAAATCTTTTAAATTAATACATGGCAAAGTACCTGTAAGAAGTGTTCATTATGGTGCTTTGATTCGAACCCAAACGGACAACCGAGCCAAAAACCAAACGTATACGTACGTTAGTATAGAGTTCGAAATTTGTAAGTTATCGTTTAAAATTGTTAATTATTTTTTACGTTGTGTACCCTAAATGGCGAATGCGGGTTAATACAATGCGTTTTAATAGCCAGTATACAGCATTTAATTTGTGGTTTTGTTAAAGTAGCATTTACAATCAAAACACGTTACAGGTTTACAAGCGAAGATAGCAACGGGGTTGGATTAAAAATATGTAATTACACGAGGACATTATTACAATGTAATAGTTAAAGTTAGAATCAAAACCAAGCAAATGACAAAATTGCGTTTCCGTTTTGAAAACGTTATATGAGTGGGCGGATTCAGGGTCTCGAGAAAAAAAACATCATGTCAATAGAAAAAAAACTTAAACGTATGCAGTAAATTTCAAAACAAATAAACAACAACTACGTGACATCCACATTTTACCACAGAAAACATACTACTAGTTTTCTGTGATTTTACACATCCATCCAACCCCGACATAATCATTAGAATAATTCTGGCGCTCAATACGTGTTGGCAAAAGTACATTAATTTTGCAATTTTATAGAGTACCCTAATAATAAAGTTGTGTTTTTGTTTTTGTGAACCAATTATTTGAATGAATCCCTTTTCTGAATTGTAATGCTAAAATGTCTACAAACTCTAAATATAATTTATCAGAATGTTCTTAATGTTTATTTCAAATTGAAATGTCGATTGACTCTGTACGTGTGTTGTTAATAATACACGGAAGCTTTATTAAGAATTCGGCAATAAAAAAATTGTTCTTTCTGAAGTATGAGCAATTTAAAGACGCTAGCGCATAGTTTAACATATACCACATCTTCTCTTTACCATGTGTAAGTAACTCATTGTGTATACAGTATTGTACAGTAATGTATCGTATGTATGTAGCTGTAGCGAACACTATGTCTGTCCATCTGTTCGATTCCAACCCATAAAGGGATGTGAAGTGTGAAGGCCTTTTAAGCGTTTAACTATTGCCTATAAGAGCTTATAGTAAGTTAAGTGAAAATATAACAATGCAAATTACAGAAATTTTACCAGATTTTTATATAAAAAAAAGTATTAGTGCCCAGCTTTGCTTTTATTTTAACTTCTATATTTTTGTAATCCATCCTTATAGTAATACCTTAAAGTAAAGAGTTATTATCGTTTATTAAAACTTTCACACATTCGTTTCACTGTAAGCTAGGATTGTTTGAGCTATCATTTCTATTTGTTAGAAACAGATTATATTATTCTGATTCGACATTTCATTTGGCTGTTTATGGATTTTGTAGCACGTGCACCACAAGAAAAGCATGAACACCATTACAACGGATTTTAAGGTGTGAAACCAAAAGTTTTGTAATAAACTGCGGTGGTATATATACTCCTCAAAACCATTAAAATTTGCTTTTAAACGTGACAAATTTTCAAATTATTTTCGTCATTGGTTATGTCCCTAGCGCAACTTATAATTTGTATAGTCAAAATCTAAGATGTCGTCAACATTACTGTATAGGCCATCTAGGCCATCACGTTCAAAAGGGATATTAAGAGGACGCTGATGTAAATTTTGATTATT
This sequence comes from Macrosteles quadrilineatus, assembly GCF_028750875.1. Classification (NCBI taxonomy): domain Eukaryota; kingdom Metazoa; phylum Arthropoda; class Insecta; order Hemiptera; family Cicadellidae; genus Macrosteles; species Macrosteles quadrilineatus. The sequence continues at coordinate 1,937,580 of NW_026542615.1, forward strand.
GTTTTACTTTTTGTGTTGCCCTTTAAAGTCAATAATTGGAATACGTCATTGATGTTATTGATGTTATTGATCATTATATAATTATTTAATATGTTCATGTTGTTGTTGTATTTATTCCGAACAGTTTCTATTACGATTAGTAAAACAGTTTTCACCACGTTTCAAGATCTGAAATCTGATCCCGCCCTCAGGTGAAGAAGTAAACTTACTAACCAAACTAATGTTACCACTAAGTCACCACTACTAAGTTTTATTTATTAAGATATTCTATTTTCAATCACTTTATATCGTGTTAGGCAAAACATGGCTGAAGATTCCTAACCTAACTTTTGATCTTAATTTTTCTGCCTCATCCAACTTATGTATTCTTATATTTTCCTGTGTTCAAACTATTATTCAAATGGTAGATTGTTCTATATCCGTCGTGTAAACGGTCAAGGATTCAGCACCCAAGTGTGTATTCAAGATAAGTAAAATAAATAAATAAACTTTTATATACAGTGTGATTTGTACTCAGTGTGACAAAAGTTTTTGATGTAAGTACAAAGTAAATGCAGTGTGATGATGCATATAAAATGTTCCAAGTCTAAAAATTTGCTTCCCGAAAAAATATTTTATGTTTTTAAAAAATAACCATGCTTTTAAACTTAATACAGCGATTTCTCAATTACCTGTAAATGGATTTGAGTAGATAATGTCATTTTCGTGTTCTACATTAAATTTTGAATAAGAATAATGGAAAATGACGGGGATCAGTAGTTGTAAAAAATCCATTGTAAATAGATTCAAAGATAAAAATTAAGATGTTTGATAAAAGTTTAAAAAACATTGGTCTATTGCATTTGTTCACACCCTGTATACAAGAAAGTGTCGGAATATGTTAAAAACTGCGCCATTTTATAAGCTTTCCAACCACATGCTACACCATTGAGCTTTATGTACGCTTTAGTGGTTTGAAGACTACAAAGCATGGTGTCTTTAACATTTAAAACATAGAAAGGCGGCATGTATTAAGCAAAAGTTGTATTTTGTTTCAACTTGAACAGTAAAAACAGTAAAAAGTTCCCTGTTTTCTGATATTCAAACACTAAAACAAACAAAAAAATATCTAAACCTCAATAGTGTAGCATACGGTTGGAAAGCTTATAAATGGCGCAGTTTTTAACATATTCCGACACTTTCTTGTATACAGGGTGTGAAAAATGCAATTGACCATTTTATTTTTTTTAATCAAACATCTTAACTTTATCTTTGAATCTATTTACAATGGAGTTTTTACAGCTGATCCTCCGTCATTTTCTATTATTCTTATTCAAAATTTAATTTAGAACACGAAAATGACATTATCTACTGAAATCCATACACAGGTAATTGAGAAATCGCTGTATTAAGTTTAAAAGCATGGTTATTTTTGAAAAACATAAAATAAATATTTTTTGGGAAGCTAATTTTAGACTTGGAACATTTTATATGCATCATCACACTGCATTTACTTTGTTCTTACATCAAACAAATTTTGTCACACTGAGTACAAATCACCCTGTATAAATGAACGAACCGTAAGTAAATAAATAACACAAGTTTTAATAGAAAATTCGTTTAGCCAGATTCAAATTGAATAGATGACGCAGTTTCATCATGTAATATTCCGCGACAGAAATAATCTGACTGACAGAACAGTAATGGGGCGTAAATTGATGCATAAATTTACCCTTGTAAAGCCTTCATTATTGTTGTGGAAGCAGCCGCGCGTACAGCGTAGATTGTGGTTCGTAGTACGTATTTACACAAATACAAAGTGAGTTATTAAGTTATTGTTGTCTTCAATTTTTTTGTTACAATACATCGTTAGAAGCAGTTTAAAATTAAAAATTCTGTAATGATTGGATAGGCATCAGTTGGTAATAAAAAAATATTCTAGGGTGATTGTGTGGGTGACTTTGTCTAGTAAACTAAATAATTTCTGGGGAATTCATCTTTTTTAAGCTCTCAGTCATCGGGGATTCGAACTGTTAAGGGGGTAAAATTTCAAGAAGATTTCAACTTCTCCCTTATCTACCTGTGGATTATTGGTAAATTAAGTAGTAAAATAATTGTAGATTTGTTGTACCTAGTCCAAAGCAATGAAACTTTATATGACATAATGTACAGGTTGATAAAAATATACAACTTTAAAAATGTGTATTTAATGGTAGGAACATAATAGAACCTTCTGTTATACATGATTGTAAAGGATATTTTTTTTATATTTTTATTCAATGACTAGTTCAGAGATGTTCAATATTACTATCTCCAGACACTCGAGCAACATCAACCCGATACTCAAACTCGTTCCTCACGACCATCCAGAGCTCCAGATCGTCCAGAGCTTTTCCATTGCACAAACACACATTCTCTGTAAAGTGTTTATACCAACGTTTAATACACCACCTATGAACACCATACTTCATTCGAAATGCACACTGAACACCTGTCATCCACTTCTGCCTTAAACACAAAAAGCTTTCTGTTGAGCGGTTGTCATCTTAGCCTCAACTGACCCTGACTCCTTGGCAACAGCGCCTTATGCGAACAAATGAGCAGCTAAATGAAACTGTATAGCTTACTTAATCTGTTGCGGAAATAAATCCGATTTTATTTGACTCATCGTCGGTCGATTTAACAATATACGATATACATCCATGTGTCAGTCAGTATTATTATTACACGACCAGATTCTCGTTGCATTTATTCGTGTTCATGTTTGTATGTTTGTGTAATTACAATTTGCCACCGACAACTAATCATGATTCCAGTGATTAGGATGATTATTTACTGCCTTGGTTTTCTACTTGAAAATGATCCTAATCTGAATCCGTGGGTTGACCAACCGAAACCAGTATCCTTTGAGACTCAAACTATGTTAAAACTCGTTCTCCATGTACTATGGACTCGTTATCCGTATACTAGGTTTCCTGTTGATTTCAGTATCTAGTACAGTACATAGAAGGTAAACAGTTAATGGTTTTCCTGGCCATGTGCAAGACGTAACACATGTGACGGGCAAGGTGATTAGAGAGATAACGCCGCGTCAAGTTGACAATAATTTGTGGCTGGTACTTGTTGATTGTTACAGAGAACCTACAAAGCCTACAGAAGCGATAACAAAATATAACCTGACGAACGGGTTGTGTTTTTAGATTATTACCCGTATTGACGTATTTAAAACTAACTAGTTGCTCTGCCCGTGCTTCGCTACGGGGTGAGAATGCAGAAAAGAATAATTTGGTTTTACATTAAGATACAATAATATACTATAAGAAACAGTTACAACACACTTAACAGGAAACATGTAGGCAAAGGCTCTCGTGCTTAATGATTATTTAAATGAAGATCTCTTCATGTATTACAGTACTATCATTTTATATAATGTATAGTATTTAAAATGTATGCAAAAGTATAATTCATTGACCACATGGCACTAAGAAACAATTCTCCTTGTAAAGAAATTAAATTAAATAGCAGAACAGCATTTCTGACAACAGCTGGAGTTTCATAACAATGTTTGTTTCCCATGTTAATCTTATGGAGAAATACGAAATTTTAAGGGGTCCCAGGGCCTCACTCTCTAATTATTTCCCTAAAAAGAAAGTTTCCTGCACAACTTCACGTTACGCTCTTTCCAATGACACCAAAAACATGTCAATCGGTTTAGTAGTTTAGGAGGAGTAATTGTCACAAAAAACCTGCTTGCGTATTAAATAAGTATAGATAATATTGAAAAGGCTGTAATTAAATCTTATAATGTTATGTTACCAATTTCATAATGGTTTGTCTTCTGATTCTGGATCTTCAGAATTATCTAATAAGAAGTTGCCTACGTTTTTACGTTACTGTCGGAACTATCCGCGTCTATAGATATATAGTTTTTCACAGTTCCTGAGTAATGTGAACAATTTTTACCACCATTCAAAATTACTGAATTTTGTAAACATACTTTATCAATGCTTTGCAGAAAACACTAAAAAGCAAGGCCAGATTCTGAAAAATGACAAGATATCTTCAAGAAATTTTGATTATATCGGGGTGTTATGAACAGCTGACAATCGACAATTTCTCGATTTCGAGCAACAGATACACTAGTTGTAGTGTAACCAACTACAACAGCAAATCTTATCGGTATTCGTGGAGCAAATCTTAAGGTTAGAATGGTTATCTTTTTAAAATTCTTCATCCGGAGGAACCATTCTACAATATGAGTGTAGAATGGTGTGAGATGATCTGTTTAGCTCGTTTAGCTTTGTTACTGACTAAGATCAGCTGATCAGCTGTTTCATTAGCCAGGATCCTATATTCTAAAACGGGAAAACTTTTATTTTCGTTCGAAGATTTTTCGTTGAAAATGGGGTATTTTGACCACGAGAAATCGAATGGAGTTGGTCACAATGCTGGGAAAAAATCCGGTTTCTGCCCTACAGCCATGGAAAGTGCCCATGTTATCGGTAACACCTTTTTGTAGCGACGGTTAACCAAAAGTGCTGTTGCGAGTTATTTTTCCTGTCATAATTTGATTTGACGTGTAAACAAAAATAACTGCATTGGTTAGTTCGGACTAAACATTTTGAAGAACAGATTAGTTGGTTTATTAGGTAGGCCTACATATTAGTGTTATATGTTTCCAAGGTCAATTTTCAAGATTGAAAATGAAACGCGGAAGACCTACGAAGAGGAAATATTTACATAATCTGCAAGGGATCAATCGACCATCGAGAAAGAAATTTTACCACTTGGTCTATAACCGAAAAAGATTCAACCAGCTCACCAGATCACCAGATGTATCAGAACATCGGACAAGTCACGTATCGAAGAATGAAAGTAGTAAAATAATTTCAGATCTTGGCTGAGCAATATGATGAACAAGAGTCGCCATGTCGGCGGGCGAGGGATCTCATTGAATATGCAATATGCATGCACCTACATTGCAGGTGGACAATATTAGAAAACTTGGAATAGCGTGCTATCGTTTTCTACACTTAATTCTGAAACTGCAAAGATACACAACGAAATTATCCAAATGCTACTGGGCAATGAGAAGGTTTGGACATTTTTCGATTCAATAATTAACTTATTTAATAAATGTTTTATTGGATCCAAACAAAGTTCGGTCTCCGGTTCTTGTTATATATTTAAAGAGCTCAATGATCAGGAACAACTGGGTGCAGTGGTTCAGTTTCGAGCCATTAAAGTCTATGGTATTTTCTCAGGATCGAACCGGCAACCTTTTGGTTGTTAGGCGAACACTATAACCACTCGGCCACCCAGCCATTCGTGGGATTTTAAAATAATTAAACATTACGACCTTAAAACAGTCCATTTTTATTAACCTCAGCACGAAACGTCTCAAGTTTTACATTGCAACGGATTGTCCTAACAGTAACACCGAAAACGAAAACTTGTATTTGTTAAAACTGATCAAGTGACCAATCCGTTTTTTTAAACTAAATAAATGAATTTTATTATGCAGTATAACCTTTAGTGGACAGTTGGTACATTGCTTACTAAGAGGTGTGTGCCTGATTACTGTTTAGTGTTTTGGTCACTGCTATTCAGTTTCCTCCAGCTTTAGTAAGTAGTAACTATCATTTTGTGATATGAAACTGATTTTGAACTTCCTGTATGCGTTTGTGTAATATTTGCGTTTGTTAGTCACATACTGTCTTCTGAATGATATACTCTTTCGGTGAGTGGATTTCCACATACACTTATTTAAGTAATAATTTATTTGTAGTTCTAGCTAGTTATTAAAAATACTTTTTGCCATCGTTGATAGACAGTTAGCTGCGTTTGGATGGTCGATACCATGCCAATTCATCTCTATCGATTCAGCAGAGAAGTAGGCTAATATCTGGAGGACAACCTTCTGGTGTTGTTATACAGAAAAATATAGATGAGATGATTGCTTCACAAAAATAAAAATTTTATGGAAACCGGTTATCTAAAACCGGTTATTTATTTGAGGATCGGAAGATTGTTTTATTGATTTGTTTCCATCAGAAAAGTAATAAAATTACAATTTTCTATTTGTTTCCTTTGTATTTTACTAATGCTTTTAGTTTTACTCTACCACACAACTGGTTGTAACAAATCAAATAGAATAAGCTATAAAACTTATGTGTGCGTTTGATAACTTTAAGGTTATGTATTGATGATACACAACATTTAAAATTATAATGCAGTTTAGCTTGTAGTAAATTGCAATAATGTACTAGATATTCTTAACAAATTTAAATGTCTTATTTATATACTGAAGATTCAAACAGCGTTATACAACGTGAGAATAGCAGATGGTTAAATAATTTTATTTAGCATCAAGATTTCTTTCACGTTTCCAGACTATAATGTAATAAGAATGACATGGAAAACTTGAAAGACAATGGGATGAAGAAACAACGTCTTGGTACAGTAGGTTGTACTTAACCCTGAAATAACTTGTGTTTCAAACTGCATCGCAACCCATTCAATCTTATAAATATTTTTTACAAAAGTACCAATTATTTTTTATACGATTGTATTGATAATGATAGACAGTAAAATGTGATATTTATCTACTGAATCACAAGCCTTTATTTAATACGTAATAAGTAATAATAGCTAATCTGATACGTATAGTCAAATGTTAATGGCGGTATATTTATTTCTCAAACTATGACGTACCTTCTCTTGCACTATAGTGTTTGAATTTCACTACTCACTACGTTTCGCCAGATATGTCATTTTCTAGTGGTTAACAGAAACTTTATATCCAAATTGGACTCGTCAAGATGTAAAATTTAAATTTAAAATATATATACATTCATTTGTGGCACGCAAAATAAATTAACGAATAGTACATTAAACATAGGCCTACCACGGCACTGACGGAGACAGACGCGTCTTAAATGGAATTTAAGTATTTATTTATTTTTGTTATTCACGATAAGCAATCGGTTGTGTCACGAGTTTTTACAAAACATTATTTAACATGACCTGTAGCCTAATTGATAACATACAAAAATTAGTAAACAGATTCTTCGTTATATCATGGAAACGCAACTATCTTTATAACCAAACAAATGTCTAGACTAGAGGAAAATTATCAAATGCCTTGCATAATTCCTCATCGGTTGGATGGAATAGGTTTTCATTACGTTATTACCTCAGTTTTTTTTTTCATCAAAAGAAGTTTTGACGGATTATTTTTTTCATTTTTGAATTCAGTAAAAGTTATTTAAAAGCTGAAATTATTCAAACAATCTTATTAACTAAAAAACGTTTAGTGGGTAAAGTTTTACATAATGATTTGTTACATAGTTGCAGATATATGAGTTGTACGAGTGGCAGCCTGTTTTGTGAGAGTAGCCATAGCCATGTCAACCAACAACAGTTCTACCAACCTAGTCACGGTGGTTGTTGTTCAACAGACCAACGGAACAACACGCAACAAATACAACCCCTACAACAACAGGAATGTAGCCCATCCCACCACGTGAGTTTACTAAAACTTCCATAACTGGCCAATAGAGGTCAATACAAATTATGTGTTGATATTTTTACGGTTAGTGATAAATATCCCTATGGTCCTACTACCATTAGGATAAACTATAATACAGTAAACACTCAATAATCCGGATCCCGTTAAATGGACTTCATTCCTGACAGCCAGGTAGCAACATCATGCACTAGTTAAAAATTGTTATTGGCATGTGGCCTACTACAGTTAAGAATGTGCCACTGTTAAGTGTTAGCTATGCTAATGCACATATTATTTAGCACATACAAGCAACTATACTAATTGGGTTTTTATATTAAAAATGTGTTTTACATATTTTTTCCTGTAAAATGTGATTACAAATTCAAAAATCTCATTAGTTATGTAAAATTTTATTATGAATCAATGTTAGTAGGCCAAATAAATTAAAATTACTCCACAAATTTCAAGATATAATGAATTCCTATCTTTTACTAATTATTTAGTAGGTAATTGTGGGTAAATATCTTTAATTTGTTTTAAACTTAATGACAGTGATGGTAAAATATAAACCCATACATAATAATTATATGTTATAACGATAAATAGGTTAAAAATGTATACTGAAGTGATATTCATCAACTCAAAATCAGATCAACAATAAAACAATGGACTTCACATATAATAAATCTTGATTTGAGGTAGAATCATCATAGACTAACCAACTCAAGGGAATTATTGTTTAATCCATCAATCCATGGTAGTACACAATAGGAAAATGATTTGAACGTTACTGGGAATTGATTTATTGAATATTTAAACAAGAAATAAATAGACATTAAATTAACTTAGTTGAACAGAATTACTCTACCTATCTATGTAATGTATAGTTTGAAGTCATTTTTTTTAGAATTTTCAAACAAGTAAACCAGTACCAATGAATAAACAAATTTTATTTCTATTTTTTCCAAGCTAGTAGATTTATGCGAGAACTGAGAAGAGGAAATGAAAGGGATTATCATCATGACTATAGACTATAGACTATGGAAGGGAGAACCATTTCTTGGAGGGTTTTAGCTCTGGGCCCTTGGAAGCGATTAAAAAAGATTTTTTTTGTTTCAGAGATGCTGAAACCCTGATCCATCTGCTGAAAGGCAGTTTAGGGACAGGGATCCTAGCAATGCCTCAGGCCTTTGCCAACGCTGGTCTCTTGTTCGGACTGATAGCTACGTTTTCCGTTGGCCTCATATCTACATACTGCGTAAACATTCTGGTAAGTTTATTGGTCATTTGATTTATGCGACAGAACCTTTACAATTTTGTTAATCATTCGATAGTTTCCTTGTCAGGTTGAAAGGCTTGGGGGTGTGTTGCTAGTCTAGTGATTAGCATCTCAGAATTGTGTGTGAGAGGGAAGGTTTCAATACACGTGATACAAACAAAAGTGTACCACAATCCAAAGCCCCCTGGTTTTTTTGAACAAATATAGAACGGAAATGAAAAGAAAATATGTCTTCCACAATAAGACGGTAACTATCCGAGAGTGTTGTAAATATTTGTTTACGGCACTTGTCTAAAGCTTGATTACCGTACAACAAAGTTTAGAGTTAGTAAGTTTATAATGAAATTAGCCACATTTACACCAGAGTTTAAACCAAAATTTGAAATTTCACTCTTAAATTGTGGCTTAACATTGTTAAATTTCATTTCAAAGCCACACACTGTCATACAACCACCTTCTCGATATGTATCTAGTTACAACCATCTAGTCAAACCTCACACATTTTTTAACAACAAATTTATCTTCTTCTTTGATTTATCTAATTAAACAAAGCTGGAAATACCTATTCAGTCATAAATCCTATAATCTCTCTGACTTAGCTAATGATCAATCTCTGTCACACTAATCTGCACGTTTTGTTATATGATTGTCAATGGTGCACCTGTATCAGGTTATCTGTCAAGAGCTGTTCAGCAACTGCGAAGATGGTGTGTGCTTGATAACATTCCCATCAATCACTTTTGACCTCCGAGTAGATAAAAAGCATTACTATAGATTTCAAACAGTTTTTACGAAGTTCAAATTTGTCAAATTCGTTTGTTTACATAACTTTATTACCTGACGGGTCAGATTTAAAATCTTTTAGTGTATCCAACGAAATAAACAATTTACAATTTTGATGTTCAGCCAAAAAATGTGTTAAGGTTTTAAGTAACATTGTGCATATAGGTACATTGATAACAAAACTGTATTTATTATTTGGTTAAGCTGGGTTTTCCTAGGTGTAAAAGTGAAGATTGGATTGGGGAAAAGCGGGTTTCCACTTGTTAAGTGGTGGTCTTCTTCACTTCTAGAAAAACAGCACAATTAAAATAGGCTACCTAGGAGAAGAACAGACTTTACTCTCCTCTTCTGCCCCTTGGAAAACTCAGCTAGACTTTTTTTGGCATGAGCTTTTGATGCAAAGCCAGTTGATTGCTATGGAACCGATTCCAGTTTTCAAGAAAGGAGGGGGGTCCCGGGTAAAAAGATTTTATATTTTTAAAGCCCTTGGTAAATTTCTAAAGCCATTATGAACGTGTACTGTGTAGTACCGTTTCGAAAACCTCCGTTACGTTTTGGTCCAAGGGGGTTTAGCCCCTGTAAATACCCCCCTCCTGGAACTGTCACTGACAGATTCCTGAGGCTCTATGGATACAGAATTGGCTTTTTATAAATTCTGAGAACACATTTAAATAGTTACAATGATTGCATTCAATTTATTTAAATATTTAAATACATTTTCTTTAAAATGTTACACAGGTGAATGACAAAAATGACATTTATTGTGATGTAAAACTCTGAATAATGTAACAGGTTTAGAGTAGTTTTTTTTTTTTTTTATCATGAGCTAACATATCTGTGACTATGCTCACACCCTATTACAAAGAACGGATAAAGCACATAAATTTTTAAATAAATACCTTTACAGGTTCAGTGTGCCCACCAGTTGTGTCAAAGGAGAAAACTTCCATCTTTGGGGTTTGCAGATGTAGCTGAAGTAGCATTTCTCGAAGGTCCTCAGAAAGTTCAAAAATTTGCATCAACAGCAAGGTAGGTGGAATCAGTGTTAAGCTCGCTGGGTAGCTGGGTGGTTATAGTGGTCGCCTGACAATAAAAATGTTGCCATATCAATCCTAAGAGAATTCAGTAGCTTCACGATGGTTTGAAACTGAACCTAGGTGTCCCTGATCATTGGACTGTAAATAATTGATACTGGTTAAATGAAACAGCTGGTCTTGGTCAGTAGAAGGCTGCACAGATCCCCTCTCTCCATTCTACACTCATCCTTCACTCATATTTGGGTTGAAATATGACATATTGCTGGTGCTAGATGTCGTCTCCATCTCAAATTGACAATTCCAATAATGATAACTTTAATAAAGAGACAGAGCAAGTACAAGAGGTTTCCCCCAAACATGGGAGAGTAATTTTTTGTGCCCCCTAAATACTTTACCCACTCCTTCCTCAAATACATAAATTTAATTAGATACAGTCAAAATATTAACAAAAATTATAAAAGTTAAAATAAATTGTATTTTTAGTATCCTTTAATCAATCCTTCTATCTATGCTACTGTACATGCAAGCTTTGATACAAAGTAATAACCCGAAAAACAAAAATCATTTATTTTAAACAAAACTTTGAAGCAAAAATTCCAGCAAAAACTCTTGGGTATTCAGCCAAATGGGAGAACCATGAAAATTGTACTTCCAATTTTGATGACTGGGAAAAAGTATGTGAATAGTAAATTCATTTTGTATCTGGGAAATTTTAACTTTTTAATGATGACCAATAAAATCTACCACAAATTTTTTCTCTCTCATGTAGTCATCTTATGTAAATCGCGTACGAGGAAGATGGCTGTAATGTTTCCGTTATTGTGAGAAATGATCACGATGTTGCCATAGTTGCGGGAGATAACCGTAATGTCGCCACAATCGAGGGGCATAACTGTGACGTTATTGTGATTGCGGGGGTTCGGGGGATGACCAAGATGATGCTGATGTTACCGTGAAGTATGTGGTCGTAGAGGATCTAACACAGAATGTTCGGTGCTATCTAGAGGAAAGAAATTCGCTACTTTTCCGTTTGAACAATGACAAACTTCCATCCAGTAGCTACAAATAATCTGCATCTGCTATGTTTATTTTTGTTTAGCAGTAGATTATCAGTTGATGATATAGCCAATTGGAGTAATAGGAGATGGTCACCACGCAAATATTTCAGGGCAGCATATTTGGAAGGATGGGGGTGTGGGTTGTATAATCTAAAAGAAATGAGGCGTTTTTTTTTTTATTTCCTAAGATGGTATTTGCTGGTTAGAGAGGCAAATCTGTCATTTGGGGCGTCAATTCGGAAAGTATGACGCCTCTATACCAGTGTTATTTTGGTTTGGTGATGTTATTCACTGTATTGTAATATTAAGCAAAATACTTTTTGACACATTTTTTTTCTTTTTTTTCTTTTTAACGAATTTCCCTATAGGGAAGTATTTAGCGAATTTCCCTATAGGGAAGTATTTAGCGAATTTCCCTATAGGGAAGTAGCTATTACCGTAGGTGGCACGGTAAGACCTAGACCCAGGACCGATTTACTTTTTCATTTTGATGTCCCCAGAGGCCAAAAACACTATTCGTTCAACTTTTTATATATGTGTATATATATATATATATATATATATAGACTTATATATATACATATATATTTATATATATGTCCGTGAACGTGATACCTTGAGTAATTTTTGTCCGATTTTGATGAAATTTGGTTTAAAGGTGTAAAGCGGGATAAACTTGAATGAGTTCGCGAACCAGCACGATCGGACCATGGGAACGGGGCTTTACGGGGTTTTATGGGGTAAAAATTGGTTTTTCTCACTTTTGACCCTCAAAACACAAAATTTCCCAATTTCTCTTTAGACCTTTTTAAAGAGCTTAAAAAAACAAATAATTTAGTATATAAAAGTATTTTTGTTCGAATATTAGTAACGGAGAAAATTTAAAAAATTGTAAATTTAAAATTCCCATGTTATTCTTATGGAGAATATTGTCAAATGTTGTAGTTTGCTTGTTTATGAATATATTTTGATAAAACTTGGCAAATTATTTAATCAATATTTTAATCCAAAACACACTTTATTAGTTTCCTTGTAGCAGCAAACCTAGGTACTCGTTAAACCTAATGTTATTAAAATATATTTAACTGAAAATCAATTCAGACGAATGGAAATTCGCTTAGTCGGCAGGTTTGCTGCGGCGGGGGTATTTTTTTTCTTTGAACCAGAAATGTTTGAATACGCTCTAAATACTTAAAATATTTTCAGGATTTCTGTAATTATTTTTTTTTGTCAAAGATGGTCCTTATACATTTTAGTTCCTTGTCAAAAATATACTTATACAGTAGTTACTCTAAGATAGTTACAGTATTACCATCTTTATTGTATGACTCAGGTTTAGAACCACCATACTTTTTAGTTTCTGGATTCCCAGAAGCCATAAAGTAAATTTAAAACGCATCCACTATAAAATAAATTATTCTTGCCTTAATTTCTTTCAGGTTTATGGTGAATACTTTTTTGGTGTTGGATCTGCTAGGCTGCTGCTGTGTGTATATTGTGTTTGTTACGTCTAATCTAAAACAGGTAACTATAAAAAATAAGCAATACAAACATTTAAGAAGTTTCAAGTGTTGGGTCCAAGTATATGAATACTTAATATTTTGTGAAACCTTTCCGGGTAACTTAGAGTTTATAGTGCTTGTCTATAATTCAGAAGAAAGTCATTAAGTCGGCATGAGTTAATAATTTTGCATTGTTGATGACCATCAGATGCCAGGCTTAACAGTGGACAGTGGTTACCCTAGCGCCAATCAGCAAAAACATGCGTCAACTTTGAAGCATATTAATTATGCACTGTAAGCTTAATTAACGAGGGGAAAAGTTTTATGTGATTCTTAAATATATTTTTGTGTGAATTACTTTTTGGATTTTTAAAACTTTTGTTTCAGTGGTTGAAAAAATCATAGTTTAAGTCAATATATTTATGTAGTTTGACAAAATAATACCAATTGAAATTTGAAAGTAGATGGAAAAACACATCCGCTGTTTCAATAGCTTTAAATGACATATTATGAAATTTTTTATCTTAATAAACAATGCCGTAATATGCTTCAACCATTATTACTGTTATGGGCAGAAAATCCAAGATAGCTGGAGCTTAGGTCCTACCGTCTTTTAACTTACTGGTGAAAACCAGTTGCTTTTTTATGATTTGAAACTGAACCCAATAGTCATAACATTAGGATCTAGCTGTTTTTAGAAAGTAACATCTACACATGACTTCACCCTCCATTCTACCGTTGACTATGGAGAGAAATAGTCAACCCATGTCCATGTTAAAAATGTACAGGATTTCAGGTTTAGATTGAAAATAATTTAGCCACCCACAGAGTGAGCTTGTGTCAATTGATTATGTTGTGCTCACCAACCTTTGACCAAGCCAAACTGTAAAGAAAACTGGTGGTTTTCCAAACTAAAGCATCTCTATGTCAGACCAGAACTGTCAGTACTATGCAAGTATGTTTTATTGAAATAAAAAGATGGACCATATAAATGGAATTTCTACTTCAGTATCCAACAAAGTCAATGATTCTATAATCATAATCCATTTATTCAGGTTAAAATATGCGCATCCGCATGCACAAACTCTATTAATGTTGATTAATGATACACATTTCTTCACTTCAGGTGTTCGACTTGTACATCGACAGTGGCATAGATGTGAGGATTTACATGTTATGCTGTCTTCCGCCTCTGATCGCTATTAACATGATCAGGAACCTCAAGTATCTCGCACCCCTCTCTATGGTAGCCAACGTGTGTATAGCCATGGGCATCGCCATCACCATCTACTACCTCTTCCAGGATCTGCCTCCCTTTGACAGCCGCCCTGCTTTCGCACCAGTGACCAAATGGCCTCTCTTTTTTGGAACAGCGATTTTCGCCCTTGAAGGAATTGGAGTGGTAAATAAAACAAGCTTGATTACTCACAGTTGTTGTGCTGATTCATGCTCATAGGATTTTGTCGATGGATAAACAGCTGGAGTAATGAATTTAAATTCATTGAATTTTATAGGTTCCACCCAACGTATTTCTATGTTCAATGTTAACTCTACAAAACTCTTATAGTACCAACTTTCATCACATTTTTTTGTCTCAGTAGGTAGTCACAAAGGATTAATAAGATACTTTAGTTGTTTTTTTGAAATATTTGAAGTCCCAAAATAGTTCACAATTTATATGATTAGAAATTTAAATACCGGTAGCTCTAACCCATTAATGAATGAGAAATACTTATTTAATTTGGAGAGAATTCTCATTACACCAGTGCCGGTTGTCCTTGGCCTACTATTTTGTTTTATTTTATAGATGGACCTATAAACTATGTCTTGAAGCCCGTACATCCCAAAGACGAGTGTAATACCACAAAATACAATAATAAAATTAATTGTTTTTATCTGTAGGTGATGCCTTTGGAAAACAACATGAAGACACCAGAGAACTTCCTTGGATGTCCGGGAGTTTTGAACATTGGGATGTTCGTCACTGTGATGCTGTATTCCATACTGGGCTTCCTGGGCTACCTTCGCTTCGGAGCAGCAACTAAGGGCAGCATCACACTCAACTTGCCTGACGAATTGTGAGTATCTTAACTCAACATTTACACTTTCACTTGGTTGTATATTATCATTGAATTTTGGATACTGAAGTATACAACTCATCAATGGACCAGTTGTAACAAATTAAAAAAAGAATATAACTATGATAACAACTAGATGAGCTACTTCACAGAGTGTGCTTAGGTTTAAGCTTTTTATTTCCTCCCTTAATTATTACTATGCCATAGAAGATGCTATGGTTTACGAGGTTAGTCAAAAAATTGGTGTATTTGAAAGAAATCAGTTATTTTACATAGCTCACTCTGTTCCACGCTTGTGGGCTTTCAATTTCATCATGCCTTTCAACTTTCAATTCGACATGTAACAACGCGTGCGTGATTGCATGCACTTTGAGGTACAGTAGAACCCCTCATATCCAACCATGACGGGAACGGGCCATGGTTGGAACAGCTAAAAGGACGGATATCAGGATGTGCATATCCTGCAGTCTCCGCAACATCGGTAATCGTCTCTTGCGACCGCGGCAACATCCGTGAGCGTAACTTGCAGTCTCCACGACTTTGGTAATTGTCTCATGCAAACGCGGCAACACCCGTGAGTGTAACTTGCAGTCTCCACAACTTCGGTAATCGTCTCTCGCAACTGCGGCAACACCCGTGAGCGTAACTTGCAGTCTCTGCTACTTTGGTAATCGTCTGCCGTGATCTACCTTTTGGAAACACGGTCCCGGTCGGACACTAGGTTGGATATCCTGAGGAGTAGGTTATTCTGAGGTTTGGATATGAGGGGTTCTACTGTATGCCTATCAGCTGTCCACACTCACGCCTCACTTTTTTTCATGCCTTTTCCTTCTCAGTCATGCTGTATTTTAATGCTAAATCTAAACATGCTTCATTTACTAATGTTTGGTGTAAAATTTACTCAGTACCTATGTCCCACAAACACCCAAGAGAGTGATAAATCAATTAATTCATCTTCTATGAATTGTTTCTTCGTTATTCATGTTGCTTCAAACTACTACAATGCGAACTTGAAGTTAAAACATAGAAATCCGAGGCTGTTAGATCGTCTTGCGCTACCCTGTACGCTATGGAATGGAGCTTCTTCCGAATCAATTCGGACATGCGTTATTTGCATCAAGGTATTCATGAATACCTTGATTCACCTTGAGTACCTTGATAGCTTGGCACACACAAAGTACACTAGTGCGGACATACCTAATGTGTTGTTTAGCTGGTTCAGATAAAACTGACTTGTATAATAACTAAATAGCTGTGTCAATTATATCACTCAATCAATTATTTAAAACAGCAACAAAACCTTGTGTTGTATGCAAATGCATATTTTGTACTGAAATATGAGGGTGGGTATAGAATTAATATAATTGAGAACATATTAAAGCTTTGTTTTTGACCAAGATCTATGGACAACAGATCTGTGTGGACTCCAAAACTTATAAAACCACTTTACTACACTTTATAACGCCTTGTTCCTTTCTCAAGTTTTAAAATAGTTCTGTATTTATCTGGTGTGTATGCATTCAAAGTCTCAGCTAGTAATTAGTATTTGTTAATGATTGAGGATTTCTCATCTTCCAAAACTGTAGTATTTCTTTATTTTCCTTCTTCGAAAAGATTTGAGCTGCCCCACAAATGGTTATAAATCTTGTAAATCCCCCATCCAATGCCATCTAAGATTATAAGTTAACCCAATTAATACTCAGTATAAAAAATCCTTTGAAAAATCTCAATCTTTCATCTAAAACTAGAATAGTCTGCGAACTCAGAAGGCCTATGGGAATGTAGCAACTAATTTATTTATTGTTTACAGATTAGCGCAGTCAGTTAAAGTCATGATTGCAATCGCCATATTCTTCACTTACGCGTTGCAGTTTTACGTTCCTTTGGAAATCATTTGGAAAGCCAGCAAACATAGGTTCAGCAGCCATCCTGCACTGGCAGAATACACCATCAGGATAGTGTTGGTGTGTGGCTCAGGTAAATAAACACTTCTGTAACTAACAAGTTAACAGTTTCTAGTTACTGCTACTAGTTAAATACCTCAAACATTTTTAGTAATTTACAAACACAAATTTCAGGTTCCATGTTGCGTACAATTTTGTATTTCTTAAGACGAAAAATCTTGACATTGTGTTGTTCATAGAATTATATAACAATTTGTATCACATTGCGGGCAATAAGTTAAGAAATCATATATTTGAATTTATGTAATTATCATGCAGTATGTGTTGAACAGTATGTTTGCCATCGTTGGTAAAGGTTTAAAAGGAAACAAGCTTGATTGAGTAATTTAACTTAATTTGTTGATTTAATTATTGTGTGAACAAATCAGGTTAAGCCTAAAAAAATTATGTGTGTTACATTTTTATTTCCTTTCTAAAATTAAAAATTCAAATAAAATAAAATCAATCAAATCTCTATTTAGTATATTTTTTAACCGACTTCCCCACTACCAACAAAAGGAGGAGGTTCTCAATTTGTTTGTGGCGATGTTTTTTTTTTTCTATGTATGTTCACCAATTTCTCTGTGATTCTTTTACCGATCAGTGTGGTTCCAACACCAAAATAACCAGGAGAGTTTCTATTTGGTACCTTATATATTATGTTTGAGTATAATATTTGTTTCGGTGAAAAATTCTGAAAACCTTAAATATTCATCATTTATTTTGTTTACATTTGTGCAGATTGTTTACATTTGTGCAGAGAAGGCAATAAATAATAATAACATTCCTACAGCTGTTAGTTGAAACCATTTAAATGAAGCTACAGACAATTCTTCATGAAACAGTTGCTTCATATTGATCAATAAACTATTTCTTGCCATGGAACCTGAATTACATTGAGAAAAATGCATTTTGTTTTGGTTACTATAAAAAATTTATTTTAACGTTTGACCTGATTTGTGTATACAGTAATTCTGTTTTTAGTATTGAATATTCTGACTTACAAAAACATATATGTTTCAGTGAATAGCTGTATAATATTGACAAGTAATTAAGGTGTATTGTGAAAACCAAAGCATTCGTAAAACAGGTCTAAATATAAACTAGGGTTGCTTTCAGAGAGGTGAAAGCCAGTTGAGCGGAACAAACGTGATTTGATATTTGTATAAGTAACGAAATGCAAAAAGGTCAATAGATTTATTTACTAATGCTGGTTTTAAAGATTAAAATTATAATAATTCAAATTTACCTCTTCGAGAAGTGTAAGGTAGTTTTGACCAGGAAAATATTACAGTAGTTGGAATCTGATATTAACATCCAAAAAGGGCATTAAAGTATAAAAAAGAGAAAGGAAATTTTATCAACATTTGAAATGACTGAATTGTTACCAAATAACTGTTTCACAAAATGCAGATTCCATTTTCAGCCGAGCCATTAAAATGAGGATTTGCCGAACAATTATTAATATTACAGAATAGTATATAATGATATACAACTTTTCACATTCCATAAATTATATGTTAGTTTTGCTATGGTCAAAGATCCAAAACCAAATGTTCTCTTTTCTATTGGTCAGTATGTAATAATTTGCTAGAATCATTGACTTTATATAAAGTCAAAGCTAGAATACTGTAGATGGTTTGTTAAGTTAAGACCATATGCAAGCATTTTTGAAATCGTTTCCCCGTTTAACCTTAACCAACTATTCCATTCCAAAAGATAAAAACTATATGGTGCAACACAAATAAACAACCCGATCACCTACCTATAACCTACACTTTACCTTCCTAATCTAACCTTACTTCAAAACACTTAATGTAGTCACAAATGCTCATAAACCCCGACCTACCTCCCCACCTGCCTAAATTAGATCAGTGTTCAATCTGCGTTTTATCAATAAGTGTAATAACTTACTGTACCGTTGAAGTAATTCAACTTAATATAACCTATGAGGTATTATCGGATTAAATACAGATTTCGATGCGGTTCGATATATCGCTTATTAAATCCTGATTTCTAACATTGGCTGTTTCTAATCAGCTGGCAACACAAATAGCTATATAACCTAGGAACCTAGGTTCCCAAGAAAGTAGTCACCGGTCCGTATCCCTCCGCTCCTTGTTTATGCTCCGCGCATTGAGAAAGTAGTTCCGTATAATTTCTCGATTTTCAGTGAATTCCGCGCCTTAAAAAATGTTTTAACGGCATTTTCTTGTTTATTAAAATTATAGGAATGGTTTAAAAAACGTTTAAAAGAAAAGTATAGAAAGTTCAGAAATACCTTATGATTCTCTTGTTTACATTTTTCTTGTAAACAAAAAAACTGTCATAGCTACTTTAGTCCCATAAGCCTAATGTTAAAAATTTGAAATTTTAAGTTCGTTTTAAATTGCATTAGCATTATCTAATTGAAATTTGTTTGTTTACAAACCATCTCATTATTAGTCTAAGTAGTCTTGTTAAGTTTGGCTGAAATGTGTTCAGCCGTTATTGAGTGATGGTGTTATATTGTTTGCATTGAAGTTGATCCCAAAGAGCTTCGCTCGCTTCGCTCGCTCCGCTCAATCAAATGTAATTATTCCTTACATGACCTAAGAAGTGTGACAGTGCATAATCGTCAATTGTCTCAAAAGTGTTAAATATTTTAATTACTAAACATGCATTTGCAGATGTGGAATGTTTATTGATATTCTCTACCCAGTTACTATATCATATCAATACTATTATGCCTGCTTCGGAAAGTCATAGAGGAAGATGATTTGCAATTTCGACTAGGCTATATCTTGATCAAACAAAACCACCTACATGGCTTTCACCACTTTTAGCTGAACCAATCTTTCATATACATATTTCATTTGCAGATGTGGAATGTTTATTAATATTCTCTACCCAGTTACTATAACATATCAATACTATTATGCCTGCTTCGGAAAGTCCTAGAGGAAGATGATTTGCAATTTCGACTAGGCTATATCTTGAGCTAACAAAACCCCCTACATGACTTACACCACTTTTAGCTGAACCAATCTTTCATATAATATTTTCCAAAGGTACTATACGAAAGGTAGTATGGTGTTAACGACCAATTTTCCACTTTTGAGAGATTTTTTAGTGCTGGTAGCTGAGGAATAACTTTCATATTGTTCCAAAAGGCTTGAGACGTTACTGTATTTCTTTTTATAATGTAGAAGTACACCGATTGCAGGAAACGATGATGTCTGACATTTCAATGTATCTAGAAAAGACAATTAGTTTTTCATTAGGCCTAATGTAATGGACAACTCTTTCTTTCTTAAGGAATATTTAAAGATGTTTATTTCTATACCCATTGATTATGTAACCTGAACAGGTGACTCAAGCAGTTTTAAAATAATGATTGTTCTGTGGAACTTTTGATTGTTTCAAACAGTTTTGCTTATAAAAAATCCTCAAGTAATTAATGTATAAAAAATTATACAGTCACTAAAAATCGTGAAATAATTTATTTTTGTAAAAAAATACAACCGACTTCAAACGCTCTAAAAAGAATGAAATAATTTCAATAAAGTAAACTTTTGTATTAGGCAAGCTTGCGTATTTCAAGTCGGCGCGGCTCAAACTGCAAATATGATTGAAATTTAATATTGTGTGTGTATTTTGAAAATCAATAAATTGTAGCTGGATATCCTAAATATATAAAAAATATACTGAACTGTTTTGTTTATATATTAAAGGAAATATTTTCTTGTATTTTATGTTTACTTCAAAATAAATGCATTATGAAAATAACACACACAAATGTTCTATATGAATAGGAAAATAATTTAGTTTGATATTATGATAGGGAAAAGGAGCTAGTTTAGTATTAAAACGTTACTTTTCCAAGTTAGAATCATTTAAATGCATTATAATCTTTTTAAAGATACTCGTTAATACCACTATAATGCCGATCTCTGATTACGGCAATAAAATAACACTTAACGCATAACTATGAAAAAGACATGCAGATTAACACCTTTAGTTATAGATAGTCACCTGCAATATGGACACCCTCTTTCAATTTTTTTATTCAAAAAGATCATCATTGAGCCCGCGCCGACTTAAATTACGTGAGCTTGCCTAATACAAAAGTTTACTTTATTGAAATTATTTCATTCTTTTTAGAGCGTTTGAAGTCGGTTGTATTTTTTTACAAAAATAAATTATCTTAAGTATGCCTATCTCTATTTGAAAAAAGATTTCAAGCAAAAATTCAGTTAAGACATACA